>NC_080542.1:150722834-150971504 GCF_028640845.1 Ahaetulla prasina | reverse complement strand
TTTTTTATTATCGGTTCTGTGAGCCCTTGGTGGGCATGGCAGGGAAAGAGATACTGCAAACCCTCCCCACCCCACCTGGGGCCAGCCAGAGGTGGCATTTAACGCTCTCCAAACCACCACCCACCACCGTTCTCCAGAACCTGTAATAACCTACTGGATTTCACCCCTGGTCCAACCCCCTGCTCACGCAGGAGACCTGAACTAGGGATACGAACCCCGAGTCGCTGACTTTTCTTTCTGATTGACAAGAGCAGCGTCTTAGCCTCTGAGCCACCTAGCCAGGCAAAAGGGATTAAAAGCCTTAAACCGGATTAAAAATGCTGCAACGGAAGTCTTAGGTCTCCTCCTTCAGTGCCGTCATAACTGAATGGTCACTAAACAAGGTCTACCCGTATGGAATAGCCTGTTAAAGGGTACCCATTCAGCCTTCCTTGCTGAAGGGGACAATCCGCATGGCTGCCAATTTCTGTGCCAGTGCTTCTCAGAGCGACCTTCCCATCATGGCCAACTTCCTGTCCATCCTTCTTAGTCATCCCCCTCAACTTCCTTGTGCAGGGACCTTCTTGGCATGGCGAGCTTCCTGTCCGGTCATTGCGGCCATCCCCTGGTTCCTTTGGGGAAAAATAATCACCATCATGGTCAACTTCCTGTCCATCCTTCTTAGTCATCCCCCCACCCCAACAATTATTGAGATTAATAGGGCAACGGGAGGCCCAGGGATGGCAATGCAGGCACAGAAGAAGGAATCCTGCTTCAAAAGCCTTAGACTGAGTTATAAAGGCCTGTGATAGCTTCAATGCTTATCGCTAAGGGACAGAAATCTGTGCCATCCTGTGGTCCAAACAGGTATAGCAGCCACAAAAAGAAATCTTTTTAATAGCATTTAAATTTATTGTTCGGTATCTTTATTATGAAAACATTATTAACATTCATAGGGCAATAGGAGGCCCATGTGCTGCAACACTATGATAGCTTCAATAGATGCAGAATTACAATCTTAAAATGCCATTGAAAAGGTTTCTTTTTGTGGCTGTAATACCTGCTTGGACCACAGGACGGCACGGTTTTCTGTCTCTTAGAAAGGCTTATCATGGCTTCCATGTCAATGCTCTGGGGAAAAAAAGAAATCAATCTTTTGGATATAGCCCAACCTACCAAAAAGAGGGATGCGGCGGCTCAAATATTCAAATAATTTAACAACCAGTTCTCTGCCCTAATGATTTCTTCCAGCAACCAGTTCACCAAACTGCTCAGAAAGTTAACAACCGGTTCTCCTTAAGTGGTGCGAACTAGCTGAATCCCACTGCTGTTAAGATGCTGAACTTGTCGATTGAAACGTCAGCAGTTCAGCGGTTCGAATCCCTAGCGCCGCATAACAGGGTAAGCTACCGTTACTTGTCTCAGCTTCTGCCAACCTAGCAGTTCAAAAGCACGTAAAAAAATGCAAATAGAAAAGTAGGAACTACCTTTGCTGGGAAGGTAACAGCATTCCGTGCGCCTTTGGCATTTAGTCATGCTGGCCACATGTCCATGGAGATGCTGGCTCTTTGGCTTTGAAACAGAGATGAGCACCGACCCCTAGAGTCAGGAATGACTAGCACATATGTGCAAGGGGAACCTTTATCTTTACCTTACCCAAAAAACGATTATAAAAGCTAGACTAGAAATAAAAATTAAAACAAGCAAGAAAATGGTAAGAGAACTTCTATCTGATCTTGACGAATATAAATCACCATGACCTGACAGATTACATCCCAGACTTCTGAATGAGCTGGCAGATGTTATCTCAGAACCACTCTACCATAGCTTTAAAAAATCCCAGAGCACCAGGAAAGTACCTGAGGATTGGAAAATGGCTGATATGGTTTCGATCTTGAAGAAAAGAAAAAAGACAAACCCAGGATGCTATAGACCAATCAGCCTATACGTCAATACCTGGGAAGATCCTAGAAAAGATAATCCAAAATTAGATCTGTGAACGTCTAGAAACAAATAAACTTACAGCTCTAGGAGTTGGCATGTGTTTGTTACAAACAGATCATGCCAATCCAATCTACTAAATAGTAGACCAGTGAAACGCTTTAGATATACTAGATATCAGTAAGGCATTTGACAAAGTAGACCACAACCTATTTCTTGGTAAACTAGAAAAATGTGGAATAACAGTACACCACCAGGTGGATTTGTAGCTGGCTGACAAACCATACTCAACGAGTAGCTCTTAATGGTACTACATCCACATGGAGAGAAGTAAGCAGTGGGGTACCACAAGGCTCCATGTTAGGTCCAGTACTATTCAATATCTCCATTAATGACCTAATTAATGGAGGGGAACTCATCAAGTTTGCAGATGACACTAAACTTGAAGGAATAGCCAACACCCCAGGAGACAAACTCAGGATCCAAAAAAATCTTGACAGACTTGAATAATGAGCCCTAGCCAACAAATTGAATTTTAATGTGGAGGAAAGGAAAGTTTTACATTTAGGTATAAACCCAAATTAGGCGAGATCTGGCTCAAAAACAGTAACTGTGAGAGGGACCCTGGAGTCATAGTGGAGGATCGCTGTGTGCAGCAGCAGTCAAAAAATCAAATTCAATCCTGGGTTGTATAAACAGAGGCATAAAATCAAAATCACGTGAAGTATTAGTGGCGCTTTATAGTAAGGCCACAATTTTGGTCACCGCACTACAAAAAAGATGTTGAGACTTTGGAAAAAATGCAGAGAAGAGCAACTAAGATTATTAAAGGCCTGAAGACTCAAACATATGAAGAATGATTGCTGGATTTTGGTTTGGCTAGTTAGAGAAAAGAAGGACTTGGGGTGTCATTACAGCAGCATTCCAGTATTTGAGGGGCTGCAACAGAAACGAGAGGGCCACTCTATTCTCCAAAGCACCAGAACGCAAGACAAGAAACAATGGATGGAAACTAATCAAGGAGAGATGCAACCTGGAATCGAGGAGAAGCTTCCTAACAGTGAGACAATTAACCAGTGGAACAGCTTGCCACCAGAAGTTGTGGGTGCTTCATCACTGGAGGTTTTTCAGAAGAGACTGGACAGCCACCTGTCTGAAATGGTTATGGTCTGCTGCTTGAGCAGGTGGCTGGACTAGAAGACCTCCAAGGTCCCTTCCAGCTCTATTCTAGTGTAATAACCTTAAAATCCCATTAAAATGGTTTCTCCCCCCTCCCCCCCCCCGCAACTTTTGGAGCTGCAATTCCTACTTTGACCAAAGGAGGACACTGTTTTCTGTCCCTTATTCAGGCCATCATAGTCATTTTTAACTCGATCTAAGGCTTTTGAAACAGATTTCCATCTTCTGTGTCTGCTCTGGAGCCCCTAGGTCTCCTGTTGCCCTATTAATACTAATGTCATTTAATAATGAAGATACAGAATAAGAAACTTAAAAATCCAATGAAAAAGGTTTATTTTGTTTTGTGGCTGCTCTTCCTGTTTTGACCACAGGGGAGCACTATTTTCTGTCCCTTAGCATTAGGGATGCTAAATGCAGTGGCTCAGTGGCCAAGACGCTGATCTTGTCGATCGAAAGGTAGGCAGTTCAGCAGTTCGAATTCCTGGTGCCGCGTAATGGGGTGAGCTCCCATTACTTGTCCCAGTTTCTGCCAAGCTAGCAGTTCAAAAGCACCTAAAAATGTAAGTAGAAAAAATAGGGACCACTTTTGGTGGGAAGGTAACAGCAAAGATGCCTTTGGCATTTAGTCATGCTGGCCACATGACCATGGAGACGTCTTTGGACAGCGCTGGCTCTTCGGCTTTGAAACGGAGATGAGCACCGCCCCCTAGAGTCGGGAATGACTAGCACATATGTGCGAGGGGAATCTTTCCCTTTACCTTTTTAGCATTAGCATTCAAGCCATCATAGGCATTTTTAACTGTGGTTAAGGCTACTGAAGCAGGTGTCCCTCTTCTGTGGCTGTGTTGCAGTCCCTTGAGCCTCCGGTTGCCCTGTTAATATTAATAACAGTAATAATAAAGATGGTGAATGATAACTGTAAAATCCCATTAAAAACTTAGAAGCAGAAGCAAGTAGATGCAGAAGCAGAAGGACAGAAGAAGACACATGGAAGCAGAAGCAGAAAAATGGAAGAAGAGAGAAGCAGAAAGACAGTCTAAGGTCCCAAAATGTACTTGAGTCACCACAATGCCAAGGAGAAAGACTCAAGACTAGGCTTGCAAAAAGAAGCAGATTTTATTTATGGCCAAAAACAAAATACTGGGTGGGACTATATCCAGAACATACAGATATAATGCAGGTGAGGAAATAAGGTCATCTTTTTATTCCCTCAGAGACATCAGCTTAGTACCCAATTCTGTCCCGCTGGCCCCTGCCCTCCTTGTAGCCCTGCATTGGATGTGCAACAAGTAGCAGGGGGCTGAGTGCCTAGCAACCCCGCTTCTTGAGATATCACCAGGGGCAGAGAGGTACAGAAAAACAAGATAACACAAAGGTGAGATCACTGGCAGAAGCAAATGGCAGAGGCAATTCTAATTCTTAGCAAAGCAATTCTTACAGAAGCAAAACAGCAAGTCAAACCAATTCTATTGACTCTACTATTATGTTCCACTAATTCTACCTGTTCTATTATTATGATGATGTCCCTTCAACAGAAACAGAAAGAACAAGAAGAACAAAGATGAATAACAGTAACAGAGTTGGAAGGGACCTTGGATGTCATCTAGTCCAATCCTTGATCATGTAGGAGACTTATACTAGGGATTTGAAGTGCCGAACTGCCAAACTTTCTGATCAACAAGCTCAGCGTCTTAGCCACTGAGCCACCTAGCCTGGTTTATGGAAGGAGAAGCAAACAAAAAAGATCAAAGCAGAAGATGAAAAGCAGAAGACAGAATCAGGAAAAGTAGGAGAAGAAAAAAGCAGCAGCTGCATGTCTATGGAGATTTACACACACACACACACACACACACACACACACACACACACACACACACACACACACACATCCAGCAGAGCTGAAAAAACTTATTGGATGAGAAGAAAAACATCTTTGAAGAAATACCAGAAAGTCCAGTTGCCTCTTGGAAAAAAAAGCACTTTTGGGACCAGCAGAAGCAAAAGAACACAGATAGAAGATAGAAGCAGAAGAAGATAGAAGCAGAAGCAGCAGATAGAAGCCAAAGCAGAAGACAGATATGGAGGAGAAGCAGAAGGAGGAATGTGCTACTGTTTGTCATGGGAAACAAAGATATTGCCTCACTCCGCTTTCCGTAGGTGATTTGAACCACGCTGATCTGGATTAAAGTTTTTTGTTCAGACGTGGCTTGCATTTAATAAAGGAACTTGTGCTGCTAAACCATCCCTTTTCTACCTGTAAAGCAGTGGTGAAATCCTACCGGCAAACTGATAGTGATAAAAGCTACCGGTTCAGGCGAACCGGTAGTAAAATAAAAAGCTACCGGTTGGTCCGAACCAATATTTCCAACAATCAACTGTGCTGTGCAATTTAAAATTGATAGAAAGCAGGAAATCGTGCTTTCTAGTGAATCTAAATTGCGCAGCACAGCTCTTTCCCCCCTCGCTGTTCTATTTACCTTCCCAAGTCTCCTTTTTCCAAGCACAGTGCACATTTGGCGCATACTGTGAATGCACACATGTGTAGCATGCATTCAGTGTGGACTGTGTATGCGCACATGCAGCTTGCATTTGGCACGCACTGCACATATGCACATAATGCACACTTGGTGTGCACCGCGCATGAGCGGGCAGCAAACTGGTGGCAAACCGGGAAAAATTTCACCACTGCTGTAAAGTTTCTGTTGAGTAGTGGGCGGAGTGAAGAGGCAGAGATCATTGTGTGACTTCAGCTCTTTTTGTTACAAGGAAACTCCAGCAAAGCCTGTCTGGCAGCTTGCCCTTTTATAGTGGCTGCCAGGCGGATTGGCCAATCAGGTTAAACTATTCTTCCTGCCTGGATGGCGGACCTGAGTAAAGCCTTCCTTTCTTCAGCTTCACTCTATGTTTACTGAGTATGCAACCGTTTCTTTCCCAACTGGATAATGGCAATGATTTCTTTCCAATGCTTTGCCTTCAGCAATGGTGCAATATAACTCAGGGGGAAAACAGGGGCCAGATTGCATGAGAATGTATCCAAGTCAGGGGTGAAATCCAGCAGGTTCTGATAGGTTCTAGAGAACCAGTAGCGGAAATTTTGAGTAGTTTGGAGAACTGGCAAATACCACCTCTGGCTGGCCCCAGAGTGGGGAGGGAATGGAGATTTTGCAGCATTCTTCCCTTGCCACACCCACCAAGCCACGCCCACCAAGCCATACCATGCCCACCAAGCCATGCTCACAGAACAGGTAGTAAAAAAATTTGGATTTCACCACTGGTCCGAGTCCCTTCCTGGAACCAAGCCTTAAACCGCTTTTCTCTTCTTGGCACCTTATTCTACACTCTCTCTGTGCTTTGGCCCAAGGGAACAGGCTTTGCGAAATAAAATTGATTCTTCCTCACTGTAATGCAGTTTGCCCAGCTCTCCTACTGTTAAAAACTTTCCTTACTCGAGAAGTAAAATGGTTCAAAATGGTTGCCTTAGACTTCTGCTCCTTCACCTCTAACCCGAAGGGTCCTTGGTGGTAGCAGGAGGTCATTTGACAGCTGCCTCTGTGGTATTTTGATCAGTCCCTCCAAATAACTCAGCGTTTTGAAGACTTACAATTATGTCTCCAGAATGAATCATAAGCGACTTTTAAGTGGCCATGTTGACTTTCAGAATTGTAGTATTTATTCTGAAGTTGTCTTGTCTTAAGATAAGGCCCTCTCCCATTCATATGGGTCAATATTAAAGGGGGGGGAATGGTATTGCCATAGGTCTATACTATAGGCCACCCAACCAAACAGAGGAAGTAGATGAACTTTTTGCTAGTCAGCTAACTAAGGTATGTAAGAAGCACATCACAGTAGTAACGGGGGATTTTAACTACCCTGACATCAACTGGGAGACAAACTTTGCACCAAGTGGAAGATCCAACAGGTTTTTAACAAACCTAGCAGAAAACTTTGTTTCCCAAAAAGTAGAGAAGGGAACAAGGGGATCAGCCATATTGGACTTAATTCTCACTAACAGAGATGAAATGATAGAAGGTGCTGAAGCTACAGGAACCTTGGGGGCAAGTGATCATGCAATACTGGAATTCAACATTATGCAAACACGTAGTAAAACAAAGTCAAACTAGAGTCTTGGACTTTAAGGGAGCTAATTTCAATAAACATAGAGAGAGTTTAAGAAGGATTCCATGGATGAGAGTCCTCAAGGGGAAAACAACTCAAGAAGCTTGGGAAATTTTGAAAAGTGAGATTATAAAAGCCCAGTCTAACACAATACCAATGAAGAAGAAAAATAATAAATCTCAAAAGAAACCAGCATGGATGCATAAAGAACTATCTGACAAATTGAAAGACAAAAAGGACAAGTATAAAAAGTGGAAAAAGGGGCAAATAACTAAGGCAGAATATCAGCAAATAGCCCGAGCCTGTAAAGATGAAGTGAGGAAAGCTAAGGCTCACAATGAACAAAGGCTAGCGACAAAAGTAAAAAATAACAAAAAAAGCTTCTTCCAACATGTTAAAAACAAGAAAAAAGTCAAGGAAACAATTGGCCCATTGCTGGGAGAAAGTGGCAAGAAGGTGACAAGCAACAGGGAGAAAGCAGATCTACTTAACTCATTTTTTGCATCTGTCTTTACACAAAAGGAAAAAACAATCCAACCTATCAAAAACAGCACCACAAAAAACAGATTAGGAACACAAGTTAAAATAGGGAAGAAAATGGTAAGTGAACACCTGTCTACCCTAGATGAGTTCAAATCACCAGGACCGGATGGATTACACCCCAAGGTTCTGAAGGAACTGGCAGACGAGATCTCAGAACCACTGAACTATATCTTTCAAAGATCCTGGAGCACAGGGGAACTGCCAGAGGACTGGAAAAGAGCTGATGTAGTTCCCATCTTCAAAAAAGGAAAAAAAAACAGATCCAGGAAACTACAGACCTATCAGCCTGACCTCAATACCGGGGAAGATTCTGGAAAAGATAATCAAGCAACGAATCACCGAACACCTAGAAGCAAACAAAGTAATAACCAAAAGCCAACATGGGTTTGTCAAAAACAGATCATGCCAGACTAATCTCATTGCATTCTTTGACAAAATGACAAAATTAGTGGACCAGAAGAATGCTGTCGATATAATTTACTTGGAGTTCAGTAAAGCATTTGATAAAGTAGACCATAACCTACTACTAGAAAAAGTAGAAAAATGTGGGTTATCACCACCAGATGGATTCATAACTGGCTGACCAACTGCACTCAACGTGTAGTCCTCAATGGAACTACATCAGGGGTGACCGGATTGGACTGGCTTGCGCGATCCGGTAGTGATGGCAGCTGCTGGTTCAGAGGACCGGTAGCAAAAATCCCTGGCCCTGCCCCCCTGCCTCTGCTGAGCCCCACCATCAGCAGAGGGTTTTTTTTTTACTTTTAAAAGAAGGTTTTGCTTCAGCTGAAGCATGCCTTTGAAAGTAAAAAAAAGCTTCTTCTTTTTTTTCATAAAAAAGTTTTACTTTTACAATCATATCAAACAGCTCATCCAATGTACAGTTATATACAATTAGTCGGGCTTGCCCAGTCACCCCCCCCTTTTTAACACTCTTCCCTCTTCTACCTTCTTCTACTTTCCAGACCTTCCTCTCCTTCTCTTATCTACATCCTCCTCCTCCACCCTACACCTTCCTTCTCCCTCTTCTACCCCCTTCCTTCCTCTTCTCCTCTTTCCTACCTCCTACTCTCTCCTCTTTTCTCCCTCCCCACCGTTCTAAAATGGTAACTGGGCAGACCCGACCCTACATTAATTATATTTATACATCTTCAATAATCCCTGAACATTAACCATCACTCCATCCTCTACCTCAACCCCCAATTCCCTCCCCTTACCCCCACCCCCACCCCGACTTCCCAGAACAAAATGCAGGGTATCAAAACTAACAATCATAATCCAAAATAATTCCTAAATTATAATCTCTAGTCACTCCACACATAATCACACTCTCAATTCCCCTCTCCTTCAGAAATATATCTAATACA
Organism: Ahaetulla prasina; assembly: GCF_028640845.1. Classification (NCBI taxonomy): domain Eukaryota; kingdom Metazoa; phylum Chordata; class Lepidosauria; order Squamata; family Colubridae; genus Ahaetulla; species Ahaetulla prasina. The sequence goes on along the minus strand of NC_080542.1, from coordinate 150,962,379 downwards.
AAATATTTCCTAAATTTACTCATATGCTATTCGATATTTTTTTATCTGATACTTATTTTGAATATAATCAATCCACATTTTCCATTCTAAAATATATTTTTCTTGTGTATAGTCTTTCAAGTAAGCAGAAATTTTTGCCATTTCTGCCAGATTTGATACTTTGAGTGTCCATTCTTCAATTGTAGGTAATTCTTCTTTCTTCCAATATTGAGCAATCAAAAGTCTCGCGGCTGTTATTAAGTTCAAAATCAATTTAGTCTCTATAGCTGTACAATCCATAATTATTCCTAGTAGAAAGAACTGTGGAGTAAACTTAATCTTCTTTTTCAAAATATTCTGCATGATCCACCATACTTTAATCCAAAATGCTTTAACTTTTTTACAAGTCCACCATATATGGTAATAAGTGGCATCTTCACAATCGCATCTCCAACATTTAGCCTGTACATTAGGATACATACATGACAACTTTTTGGGGTCTAAATGCCATCTATAAAACATCTTATAAAAATTTTCTCTCATATTTTGCGCTTGTGTAAATTTAACATTCCTCACCCAAATTCTTTCCCAAGTTTCCAACGTTATTGGTTGCTGAAAATTTTGTGCCCACTTAATCATACAATCCTTGTAAAAAAAAAGCTTTTGAGGATCCCGCCCCTCAGCTAAGATTGGCAGAGCCTTTAAACTGAAAAAAAAATATTAAAGGCTACTCTGGGGATCTCACCTGAGTTCCTCATCAGCAGAACCTTAAAAAACATGTTTTCTGTAGAAAACATGTAGAAAACCTCCTTTTAAGAAAGTCTAAGCCACTTACCTGATTACTGATCGACCTCATGGCTTTTTTCCCAGCCGGGAAGCCCCAGTTTCGCTTTTAGCACCAGACAGAACTAATCTAATTTAGCTAATCTATTTCATCACTGAGTGATTAATGCTGTCTGGCTTTCCTGGCTAAGGAACTCCGGGAATTGAAGTCCACAATAAAATAAAATAAAATATTTGCGCAGCTTTCTGAGATTTGGTGTGTTTCTGTAGTGTTTCACTCTAACTACACAAACACACAAAATCTCAGAAAGCTGTATGTGGTATTTTTGTGTGTGTTTGTGTGTATGTGTCAGTTGTGTTGTGTGTGTGTAAAGTGTGAAAGTTGGTTTTTGAGTTTTTGTGGCTGTGTGAAGTGTGAAGTGCAGCTGCTTTTACACTGTGTGTGAGTCAGTTGTGTTGTGTTGTGTTGTGTGTGTGTAAAGTGTGAAAGTTGGTTTTTGGTACCTCTTATTGTTTTTTATACTTTGTTTTTTATTTTTATTATTTATTGTTATTGGCCACACCCACCCACCCATCTGATCACCAAGCCACGCCCACCAATTAAGCCATGCCCACAGAACCGGTAGAGAAAATTTTTAGATTTCACCCCTGAACTACATCCACATGGAGGGAAGTATGCAGTGGAGTACCCCAAGGCTCTGTTTTAGGCCCAGTACTCTTCAACATCTCCATCAATGACTTGGACAAGGGGATAGATGGGGAACTCATCAAATTTGCAGATGACACCAAGCTGGCAGGAATAGCCAACACTCCAGAAGATAGGCTCAAGTTACAGAAAGATCTTGACAGACTTGAACATTCGGCGCTATCTAACAAAATGAAATTCAATGGTGAAAAAAGTAAGGTTCTATATTTAGGCAAAAAGAACAAAATGCACAGGTATCGTATATGTGGTACCTTGCTCAATAGTAGCAACTGTGAGACGGATCTTGGAGTCCTAGTGGACAACCATTTAGATATGAGCCAGCAGTGTGCAGCAGCTGCCAAAAAAGCCAACACAGAAATTAAATTATTATTATTATTATTATTGTTGTTGTTGTTGTTGTTATTGTTGCCACTTTATAATGCCTTGGTAAGGCCACACTTGGAATATTGCATTCAGTTTTGGTCGCCACGATGTAAAAAAGATGTTGAGACTCTAGAAAGAGTGCAGAGAAGAGCAACAAAGATGATTAGGGGACTGGAGGCTGGTGTTTCAATATCTCAGGGGCTGCCACAAAGAAGAGGGAGTCAAACTATTCTCCAAAGCACCTGAGGGTAGAACAAGAAGCAATGGGTGGAAACTAATCAAGGAGAGAAGCAACTTAGAACTAAGGAGAAATTTCCTGACAGTTAGAACAATGAATAAGTGAAACACCTTGCCTGCAGAAGTTGTAGATGCTCCAACACTGAAAATGTTAAGAAAATGTTGGATAACTATTTGTCTGAAATGGTGTAGGGTTTCCTGCCTGGGCAGGGGGTTGGACTAGAAAGCCTCCAAAGTCCCTTCCAACTCTGTTGTTGTTGTTGTTGTTGTTGTTATATGTGTAGTTTGAATGAAATTTATACAGCAAGAGGAAGTTACTTTTTATTGTTTGAAAGGTTTTCAGGGTTATTTTTGTGTTGTTGTTGTTAGTCGTGAAGTCGTGTCTGACTCAACATGACTCCATGGACAATGTTCCTCCAGGACTTCCTGTCCTCTACCATCCTCTGGAGTCCATTAAAGCTCACGGCCAACTGCTTCAGTGACTCCATGCAGCCATCTCATTCTCTGCGGTCCCCTTCTTTTGCCCCAATCGTTCCCAGCATCAGGCTCTTATCCAGTGAGTCCTTCCTTCTCATTAAGTGGCCAAAGTATTTGAGTTTCATTTCAGGATCTGGCCTTCTAAAGAGCAGTCAGGATTGATCTCCTCTAGGACTGACCGGTTTGATTGCCTTGCAGTCCAAGGGACTTGCAGGAATCTTCTCCAGCACCAGAGTTCAAAGGCCTCAATTCTTTGGCGCTCAGACTTCCTTATGGTCCAACTTTTCTTCTTCTTCTTCTTCTATTTATTTGTCACAACAATATACATAAGCATCACACAAAAAGATTATATAGTATATAAACATATATATGAGGAAATATAAGGAGGTATAAGCATATATATATATATAAGAAGAAAAAAAGAAAAAAGAAAAAAATAGGACAGGAATGGTAGGCAAGTTTGTGCTCTTATGCACGCCCCTTATGGTCCTCTTAGGAATGGGGTGAGGTCAATAGTAGAAAAGTTTTGGTTAAAGCTTTTGGGATAATGGGAAGAGACCACAGAGTCAGGTAAAGTGTTCCAAGTACTGATGATTGTGTTACAGAAGTCATATATTCTGCAATCTAGATTAAAGCAGTTAACATTAAGTTTAAGTCTATTGGTTGCTCTTGTATTATTGCAATTAAAGCTTTCACAGCCATACTTTCACAGCCATACTTTCACAAAAGTATGAAAAAAAGTATGAAAGCCATACTTTCACAGCCATACATTGCAACTGAGAAAACCATAGCCTTAACTATATGCACTTTTGTTGGCAGGGTGATATTATTTTTGTAGGATATCTAAAAAGGTAACATGGTACCCAATGAGGCACAACGTTGACTACTATGTGAGCTCAAATTAAAAAGGAAAAGTGAGACGGATGAAAAATGCTGAAACAGGGAAACTCTGATGACCTGGAACTGAGGGCCACCCTTCCCCCTGTCCTGCTATCTGTACCCTAACCCTCACCCCCATCTCTCCCAATTGAGGCTTTGGCCAAAGTCCTTGAGAAACTTCCCTTCTAAGGTGGACCTGGCTCCTCCATGGTGCTGGCTGTTGTTCTTAAAACTCGACCGTATCTGGTGAAAATTCCTAACACCCTAATCCCTCACCTACTTTGGAAGTCTTGATCTGCAGTGTGGCCATTCTCTCTCCGTTCCAAGCTCTTCCTTGGTCCTAACTCTCTTTGGTGCTGGTATGATGCCACAGCAGGCCAGATCCAAGTAGAGGTTGTTCCTGCCACTGGAGAGATGATATGACTTCCACCCAGCGGTGAAATCCAGCTGGATCTATCCAGCTCATGCAAACCAGTAGGGCCGGCGGTGGGAGGCTCCGTCCACCCACCGGGACATCATTATCTCCCGTTTTTGACCCTCTGCACATGTGCAGAAGAGGCGTGCAAGCTCACATTTCTGAACCGGTATCGAAGATAAGTGCATTTCACCACTGCTCCCACCCACCCTGTTGGATGCCACAGATGGATGGGCATCATCAGCAGTGAAATCTACTTACATTCACTACCAGTTCAGAAATGGGAGTGCACAGGAGCAAGCCACTTCTGCACATGTGCAGAGGGTAAAAAACGGGATATAATGACATCCCAGCAGGTGGGCAGAGCCCCCCGCCACAGGCACTACCGGTTCACGAGAGCCGAATAGATCTGGCCAGATTTCACCACTGGGCATCATGTGGCATTCTATGCAGGGCATCAGAAGAATGTGTTGACAGTCCCATGCCATTTTGGCTAAATGGTGCAATGGCAGGATTCCACCAATTGCTGGTCAATCCTGTACAAATGCCAGCTGAGAGCAAACCTCCAAGAAACCATTTCCGGATGGGAGGAGAGGGTTTGGGGTAAGTCTTATTGTAAACCTTAACACCCAAATAACAAATCTCCACACAGAAAGCAACTGGAAGTGTTTGGCACTTGTGTGAGGCAGAACACACTCCACACCTACACCCATCGGGTAGTGAGACAGTTTCCTAAAAGCCATCCGATGCAGCTGGGTGCCCATGATGTAATCTGAGCCTGTCTGGAGCGCGGCAGAAGCAGGGGGTGCCGGGCGCTCACCACGTGCCACCTCCGCTCTGAAGATTTGATGAAATGCCCCTATTATGATCCAGAGATCCGTGGAGCAAAGCAAGCAGACACCTGATCCTCTTGAGCCTCCCAGAGTCCAGGGCTGCAGTTCTGCCTAATCTCCGTCTCCGGCCTCTCTGGAAAGCCACCTTGGGGACCGAGGAAGCCATGGCTCACTGCGGGGGGTGCAGAAATGGGTAACAAGCAGACCATCTTCACCCAAGAACAGCTGGATGCCTATCAGGTACCCAGTTTCTTTCCATCTCTCTCTCTCTTTCTCTCTCTCTCCCTCCCTCTCTCTCCCTCTCTCTTTCTCTCTCTGTCTCTGTCTCTCTCTTCCCTCCTTCTCCCTCTCTCTCCCTCTCTCTGTCTCTATTTCTGTCTCTCTCCCCTCCCTCCCTCTGTCTCTCCCTCTCTTTCTCTCTCCCCCTCCCTCCCTCTCTCTCTCCTGCTGTGTTTTTCAGAGGGGAGGGGAGGAAAGTTGCTGCTCCTTGTGAAGGGAACTTCTTCTCAAGGTGGAGTGAACAGGGGAATTGGGAGGGCAGGTGGGCAGGGATGAGGGGGAATTTCAAGACTTCATGCAGGGAAAATGGGGGGGGGGAGAGAGGAATCCTGTCAATTGGTAATACCCTGTTTTCCCCAAAATAAGACATCCCCTGATAACAAGCCCAATTGGGCTTTTGAGCGCATAGCAATAAGGTCAAGCGCTTAGTTCAGGGTTCAAAAAAATATAAGACAGGGTCTTATTTTCAGGGAAACAAGGTAGATGATGCAAAATTGCCCAGCATCGAGGGATCCTATGCTTGCTGGCTCTCATGCTCCTGTTTCATGTTGCTTTCATCTTTCAGGATGTCACGTTTTTCACAAGGAAAGAAATCCTGAGGTGAGACCTGCGGCTGCCCTGCAAATTCCTAGACCCAAGGGGAGAAAGTTTTTTCGAAGGGTTGGGATAGAAGAGGCAGGTTTTTTTGACTTGCTCCCCCAAGTCGAAAGGAGGGGAGCCCTCTTAGTCTAGTTGTGAAGGGAAGATTGCCAAGGCTTGGCAGCTTCTCCTTAGGCTGGCACCCACACAGAGCTCAACAGGCGAACCAATAAATGCCAATGTGTATCTGTTCGGAAGGGAGCCCCCTCCAAATTCGGCATCCTTTCCTCCAAGCCAAAGTTTGCAGGATTACCACCACAGTTTAAAAGCAATGCAATGTTACAACATCGTTTTTGACCATAGATTGATTAGGCGCCCGACCCCTGCTCCCTACAAAGGCCCTCCCTTCCGTGGATCATGAGTTCTTGCAAGAGGGCAGGACCCCAGGGACATTGCTCAGGACATCCAAGGGAAGAGCGCTTTCTTTAGATGAAAGCTACTCTCCGTCACAATTTGTAGGACAAGCTGTGGCCAAGGGACGCAGCTGGGGAAAAGCCTGCCGTTCGTGAAACCTAAGCATGAGCCCGTTTTCATCTCTGGGATGGGAGCCAAGGCCATAACTGTACCATGAACAAGCCATGCATTATTGATGGGGAAAGGAGGCTCTTCGAAACATGGGCTTCCTTCTGCTCTTCCTCTAACTGACCAAGGCTGTCCAAATGAAAAGAGGGCCCTCTCCCCTCCCGCAAGAATGGCTCTGACAAAGAGGCCCCCCAAGGGAATACCTCTCCTCTTGCCAGCCTCCTATTGTAGGAAATGCCCCGTTGCTACTTTTTCGCCACTTCGGCCCAGTGGTGAAATCCAATTTTTTTTACTAATGGTTCTGTGGGCATGGCTTGGTGGGTGTGGGAGGGAAAGGAAATGGCAAAAACTCCATTCCCACCCCACTCTGGGGCCAGCCAGAGGTGGTATTTGCCGGTTTTCCAAACTACTCAAAATTTCCACTACTGATTCTCCAGAACCTGTCAGGACCTGCTGGATTTCACCCCTGCTTCGGCTCCACAAAGTCCCACATTCCAGGGACCGATAGCAAATAAAAAAAGGGAGCCCACCCCGCGAACTGTGAAAGGAAGCAACATGCTTGAATCAAAACTGAAAGCGTTTTTGGCAGCGCTAGCAGCAGCCAGGTGAGGCTGACCAAGCATTCCCTCGGACCAGCCTTGGAAACTGGAATTCATCCTTTATCCCAGGGGTCCCCAACCTGTGGGCCATGGCCCACTACTGGACCATGGCATTTTCGCAATCAGGCCATGTGAGCAGCCAGCTGGGGAGCACGCATGTGCACACGCACACAGCCCCATGCGCGCAAGGGTTGTGGGGGCTCACAGCCAGTGGTGGGATTCAGCCAGTTCGCACCACTTCGGGAGAACCGGTTGTTAACTTTCTGAGCAGTTTGGCAAACTGGCTGTTGGAAGAAATCATTAGGGCAGAGAACCGGTTGTTAAATTACTTGAATCCCACCACTGCTCACAGCCCCACTTGTGAGAGCGTCATGGGTGCTTCGGACCTCATGAGAGCATCACAGGCACTTGCGGCCCTACTCGCAGGAGCAATGGGAGAGCAGTGTTGTAACTTCGCCCCACCATTTATGTTCCTCTTCTGGGGGCAAGAAAGGGCAAAAGGAGGCACCCAGGGATGGGCTTCAAAAATTTTAGCAAGGGGTTCTCTGCCCAGTTGCTGGATGAGTGTGGCCATGGTGGGCAGGGCCTAGTTGGCCTCCTGCACCACGGCGGAGGAGGGGAATTTGGCCGAGCCTCCAGTAGGGCAAAAACAGCCTCCCCAGGTTCCGGAGGCCCTCCCAAACTTCTGGTAGGCATCCAAAACTGGCCTTGTGGGGACTCCTGGGAGGGGAGGGGAGGGGTGGGCAGAGCCAGCCAGGAGTGGAATTTGGGGGTTCTCCAAACTGCACAGAATCTTACCTAGAGGTTCTCCCGAACCCCTGCGAACCCCCAGCATCCCATCCCTGGAGGCATCCCACTCAGGCCCCACACCCGGAATTTGCAGAGCCAAAATTCAGCTTCCAAAAAATATTGTAACGGAACCATTTTTCTGGTGGCAATAAAAGTGGCCAGTTCGGAGGCAGTTCGGAGGCTATTGAATTTGTCCTTCCAGATTGACAAATGTCAATCAGTTGGGGTTTGTTTGGCTACAACTCAGTGCTTGATTTCAGACCCACCTGAGACCTTTTGAGTTGGAGAGATGGGTGGGAGAATGTCTCCTGGGTATCAGATTCAAGAGTTCATAGTGAAGGAATGTATTGACAAGTTGCATGAAATTGCATGAAGTTTTTCTTAATATGGTAATAAATCTGTTCCTGGGATGAGGGGGAGGAATCCTTCTGGGGCCATATGGGCCAAATAAATGAGATGATAATAGATGACGTAGATTGGGGGGAAAGGGCTGACAAATAAGAGCCTCAGAGCAACATCTATCGGACAAACCCAAAGGACTCCAATGTACCAATCTGGGATGCAGGATCTGATCCCATGTTGATATACCTATGGGTCTGTCATGGTGAATAGGGGAATAAAATTTTAGCTTGCATCAACAAGATACAACTCAGAGGAGGTCCCATTTTTCTCCTAGTCCAAGGGCTAAGCTGGAGAACTAAACTTCACGATGGAATATTGAGGGAATTAGGTGTACCTAGTCTAACCAAGAGGAGGACTAAGGGTGACATGATAGCAGTCTTCCAATATTTGAAGGGGGGATGTCACAGAGAGGAGAGGGGGTCAACCTATCCTCCAAAGAACTTGAGAGAAGGACAAGAGGTAATGGGTGGAGGTTTTCAAGAGAAGACGGGACAACTGTTTATCTGGTATGGTGTAAGGCAGGGGTTAGCAACTTGCAGCTCTGGAGCTGCATGTGGCTCTTTCACCCCTCTGCTGTGGCTCCCTGTCGCTCAAAATATGTGTCACAACCACCAATGTGTGACACCCACTGGCTCGTGATTTATTGAGCTTTTCAACCCCCGGTAGGCCAACCAAGGATAAATCCAAGAAAAGAAAAGTTTCAGAAGAAAACAGAATATTTAATTCAACTACATATGCTAGTTTTGTGGCCGCTCAAGAAATAGTTGGGCACAGGAAGGGTTTTGATGGCTCCTGGTGTTTTGTTTTCTGTGGGAAACGGGTCCAAATGGCTCTTTGAAATTACAGATCCCTGATATAAGGTCTCCTGTGTGAACAGAGGGCTGGATTAGAAGACTTCCAAGGTCTTCCCTTCTGGCCCTAGGACTCAATGACTCTAAGTTCACATATGTCCACACATACACACACATACACAAGCCAGATGACAGTTAAAGTGCATCCAACTGTGATTCAGGAAAATTCACTTTCATGCAAAGATGGGTTCCATCGTGGCTGATGAAGCAGCATTTTGAGGCAACAGAAAGGTGGGATACAAAGATGCCTCTGGCAGACTTCCTGAAGGAGGGTCTTAATTTAAAGAAAATGCTACATCCTGGAATTCAGAACCTGGAATAAAGTTGCAGAATAAAACTTGTGAGAAGAGCAGCAATTTAAGAGTGGATCTACTGCTCAAAGAGCCAGCTCGGCCTAGCGCTGAAGCCTCCCAGGCTAGAAACCAGGATACAGGGAGTTCTAGTCCCACTTCAGGCAGGACAGCTGGCTGGGTGACTTTGGGCCAGTCCCTCTTTCTCACCACACAGGTGGGAAAACTGGGAGAAGGAAGGAATCTACACGAGTTCCTCGCCTTGAGTGATTTATCAAAATAACACGGATGGGACAGGGGTGAAATTCAGCCGGTTTTATCTGGCTAGGGTGAACTGGTGGCAGTATTTATTTAATTAATTAATTTATTTTTGTCACACAGTATATATAAGCATAAGCATGAAATAATTATACAATATATAAGCATATATATGAGTATGAGTATGTAATAACTATATTAATTGGATATAACGAAAGGAAACAATAGTATAGGAACGGTAGGCACTCTTGTGCTCTTATGCACGCCCCTTACAGACCTCTTAGGAATGGGGTGAGGTCAATGGTAGATAGTTTTTGATTGAAGCTTTGGGGATTTTGAGAAGAGACCACAGAGTCAGGTAGTGTGTTCCAAGCATTAATAACTGTTACTGAAGTCATATTTTCTGCAATCAAGATTGGAGCGGTTAACATTAAGCTTAAATCTATTGTGTGCTTGTGTATCGTTGCAATTGAAGCTAAAGTAGTCTTTGACAGGAAGGACATTGTAATAGATGATTCTATGAGTTAAACTCAGGTCATGTCGAAGGCGGCGTAGGTAGCTGCAGGAGGCTCCGCCCGCCCATGCGGACATCATGATGACACTTTTTTGTGACAATTTTAAGCCTCTGGGTTTTGCACACGTGCAAACTGGTAAGGAAGGTAAGTGAATTTCAATCCGAGGGTGGGATATAAATGAACAAATGAACCCCAACCAGGGGTGCCAGAGCAGCCGACATCCGCAGTGTTGCTAAGCCTAAGGGTTCCCTTAGGGTGGTGATGCTTTGCAAGCCTCGTACCAGCCGGGAAGCTTCCCTGGTGCAGGGCAGCATTCCTTGGCAGCCCAAGAAGCATCCTCTCTTCTTGGCTGAAAGCAGGCGCCCCATGGCCAGGCCTGGGCCTGCCAACCAAGACGGAAACCTTTCCTCTGCTTCTTTCCTCGCAGGCTGTTTGACAAGTACCGTGACTTGGCGCCCCAGTTAGTGCCACAAGACTACACCAGGAAGCCCAGCGTGAAGCTCCCGTATGAGCTCATTGCCAGCATGCCGGAGCTCAAGGTACGGTGATGGTTGGGAGCAGGGTCTTCTCTGCAGGGAGGGTGGCCAGTTTGGGCCTGTGCATGCTGGGACACACACGTGGGGGTGGGTGGAAGGAGGCAGGACATCCAGGGCTGGTCCTGCCTGGCGGGGGGTGGGGAGGAGAACGTTTCTGCGGGCTTTAGGCCTCGGTGCCTGGATATCACCAAGGGGTTTGCAAGCAATCCCCCCCAGGAGGATTTAGAGCAGAGTGAAAGCCTCTGTGTGTGTGTGTGTGTGTGCGCGCATGTGTGTGTGTGTGTGTGTGTGTGTGCATCCGCTGCTGTGAGAAATGGAGTCCATCCCTAACCCTTAAGTCAGCCAAGACTGCAAATATCCCCTCGTGGCAGTGGTGAAATCTGAACTGGTTTGCTACCAGTTCACTGGCCGCGTGTGCGCCGTGCACCAAAAGGAGATTTGGGAAGGTAAGTAGAAGAGTGCACGGGGCGGGGGGAGTTTATCAGTTGTGGCACACAATTGTGAGAACCTTTTAAAAAACTTTTTAAAAGCATTTTTTTTACTACCGGTTCAGGCGAATAGGTAGTAAAAAATTGCTTTTAAAAAGGTTTAAAAAGGCTCTGACGATTGCGCGGCACAGCTGTGATCATCGGAGCCTCTTTTTTTTATTATTATTTTAAAGTATTTTTTACTACCTATTTGCCCAAACCGATAGTAAAAAAATGCTTAAAAAGTAAAAAAAAAAAAGTCAAACAATCAGCTGAGCGACGCATGATCGTCAGAACTTTTTAAAAACTTTTTAAAGCATTTTTAACTACTAGTTCTGGAGAACTAGTAGTAAAAAAATGCTGGGTCCACGAGGAGTTTCAGGGAAAACGGGTAGGAACTCTTCTCCTCAGGCTAGAGAAGGAGGAAGAATCACCTTCTCCTACTCTGGGCACAGAATAGCCTTGGCTTCCAGAGCTATGCAGATACTCCAACCCTGGAAGAAAAGGCAGGCAGAGGCTCCTGTCAATCGCCGCTTGGAAGGGGCTTTTGCAGTGGGGGGGTTATCTCTGGCTTCTTCCCCTCTGGAGCAATCAAAGCCAATTCTGGATTCCTTTGGCCTCGACTCAGGTTCAAAATCAACACAGGCCACTTGCGGCTAAGGGAACCAGGCATGTGGGGAGAAGGGGAGAAGGCTCAGGTAGGTGGCTGTCATCCTGCCAGCAGGAAGCGATTCTCCACGGCACTTGAGGGCAGGATCAGAAGCAATGGGTGGAAGCTCATCAGAGGGCGATTCAGCCTGGCATTCAGAAGTATTTTCCCATAGTCCATGGAATAGTTGTGGGTGCTCCATCACTGGAGGTTTTCAAGAAAAGATTGGGCCACCATTTGTCCAGGAAGCTACAAGGTCTCTCGCCTTCGGGAGGGGATCAGACTAGAAGACCTCCAAAGTCTCTTACGGGCCTATATTATGATTCTACACCTTCTCTCCCCCTCCCCTGCAGGACAATCCCTTCCGCCAGCGCATAGCCGAGGTCTTCTCTGAGGACGGGGAAGGCAACATGACCTTGGACGACTTTTTGGACATGTTCTCAGTCATGAGCGAAATGGCACCGCGTGACCTCAAGGCCTATTACGCCTTCAAAATCTATGGTGAGCAGGCAAGTGCCGGAGTGGGGAGGGGCGGGGGTGAGTGCAATCCACAGGGAGGAACCACGGGACAATCAGAGGGAGGCAGAAAGCTGCAGCTGCCGTGTTCGTCCCTCCTTTATTAGCACCACCAAGGACACTGAGGTCTCCAGCCAGGCACATTGGGCTAATGAACTAGAACTCCCGGGGCCCCTTTCTTTTCTTTGTGGGGCAGGGGGAAGGACCAGCCATTGCCAAGAGGCACACCTGCAGCAGAGGGGAAAAAAGAAGAGAGCAGGCCAGGGGTCCAAGGCTCCTTCCTTTGCCAGAAGCTACTGAGGGTTTAAGAGCAGGGTGGTAGTCACTTACCTTTGCTATCGGTTTGCAAATGTGAGCGGATGCACGGAGCGTCAAAAACAGGACATGATGATGTCTGGGTGGGTGGGCAAAGCCTCCCGCAGCTGCCGCTACAGGTTTACAGAATACCACCACTGGTTTACAGGGAAGTCATTCAGATCCCTCCACCCGCACCGGCTCCCTGTCCTCTGCCGGGAAGCTTTCAGGGCTGGGAATCCCTATGCCCTTGCACGGTGCCATTCCTAGAAGAAAGGCCTTCTTCATTCCCCCTTCCTCTTGAGCCGGCCTCATTTCCATGGGGCTGGCTGCAGAGCTGGGGAGAAGCCGGGCAGGGGCAAACTGCTGACAGGCTGAGCTGTGAGCGACCAGCCTTCCTTTTGGAGGTGCTCCATGGAGGCTCAGCTGCCCATCCCGTGTGTGTGTGTGTGTGTGTGCGCGCGCGTGTGTGTGACTGTCAATCTTTTTCTTCCAAAGCCCCTTGTTTGGGGCCGGCTGAATCTGGATCTTGGATGCTCCATCTTCCAGAGGAGAATTCCCCAACCTTTCCAGGTTGGGGGCCTGGAGCGGGGGGGGGAGGGGGTGAACTGGGGACATGAGTGGGACTATGTATGCGGGCACTGGCGCGTGCCCCAGCCATCCCACCCAGTGGCCCGGTTGCAAAAGGACCGTGGCCCAGTAGTGGGCTGCGGACCAACAGGTAAGGGCCTCCTGTTACAGATGACAGCAACAGCCCTCTCTTTCCATCCATGGAGGTCGGGGGCCAAGGGTGAGCAAAGGGAGACTCTCCTCTGGCTGTCACTAAGCGTTGCAGGGGCTCCTTCAGCAGACTTTAATGACGACAACTACATCTGCAAGTCTGACCTGGAGAAGACAGTCAACAAGCTGACCCGCAAAGAGCTGACCCCGGAGGAGGTCAGCCTGGTGTGCAACAAAGTGATCGATGAAGCTGACTTGGACAATGATGGCCGGCTCTCTCTGGAAGACTTCCAGCACATGATTGTGAGAGCGCCCGACTTCCTCAGGTCAGGGGGGTCTTCTTTCTGCACCAGCCTGTCTCTTCCCCTCCCCCCCCAGTGAGGAAGCCAGTCCTGGGCGAGACCCTCCCTTCAAACCAGCTGGGAAACCCGGCTTTCGTTGAACAACCTCCCAGAACTCCATGAAGGATTTGGCTCGGGAGGAAGCCTCGAGGGCTGCAGTGGTTTCAGGCCAGTGCCAGCTGAGCCAAAGCTTTTTTCACGGGCAAAACTGTCATACACCACACACCAGTGGTGAAATGCAATTACCTTTGCTACTGGTTCAGGCGTTAGAGCGCATGTGCCTCTTCTGCGCATGCAGAGGGTCAAAAACGGGATGTAATGACATCCTAGTGGGTGGGCAGAGCCTCCCGCCGCTGGTGCTACTAGTTCGCACGAGCCAGACAGATCCAGCCAGATTTCACCGCTGCCACACAGCGACTTCTGTGCAAAATGCTACCAACCAAGGCACTAGCAATTTCTCTCCACTCCATTTGGGGGTGGGATCCCCCTGAAGAGGCAGGAGACTAATGGGGGTTCTGGGAGGTGAAGTCCAAGGGGCTGGAAGCTGCCAGGCTGGGCAAAAGCCTGGAATAAGTGGCTTTGGGCAAAAGTTTTGTGATAGAGGTTTTGATTAACACTTCTGACTGCTCTTCTCACAGAAGCTCCCAAGTAAATTGTGGTTTGTTTGTTTGTTTGTTTAACAGCACCTTTCATATTCGAATCTGATCAGAAAACCTGACAGGCTCTCAAAATGATGAACATCATCAATATGTCTCCCCTTCTTTCCGATGCTGAGCTGAAGCTGCAGCGGGTGACACCTGCCACTCACTTGGATCCCTTTCAAGCCATCCAGACCCACATGATGGCCAGAGGGAAACAAATGCTCCAAAGAGGAGAAGGAGGACCTTCCCTCTTAAATACCAATTATGAAATGGGAATGGATAATTTTTTTAACAGTAGGAGGATGTTTGATTTTGTTTTTATAAGTCAGAATTCTTATCGATTTGCTTTGCTTGTGGAAGGAGCCAAACCATTCCAGACCTTGGGGAACCACGTCAGGGCAGCAGCAACTGCTACAGGCTGAGATCGCTCGGTGCATTATGGACTCCGGTGTATTAGGGGCAACGGTGCCAGACTCAACTCTCACACCCTGGGCTGAGCGCAGGCCATTACTGGAACTAACCAAATGACCCTGAAGTGGATGTTCCCCATTGGGGACAGGGGCAGGGTTCCTTACTGGAGATCGATTGAAGCCTCATGCCTCAGAAGAAAACTGCCAGCCCACTTCGGCTCTTCCAGGCTGTGAAATAAAGAACCTGATTGGACACTAAAAAAATCTGGGATGGTCTGCATTCAACTATATTTCATCGCATGAAAACGAAGATAAAAGTGTCCATCCTTGTTTTCAATCCTGTTCTTTTTTTTTCCCCCAATTTTTTTTAAATTTTCCATAATATTTCCAACAATTTAACCAGTGTACAATACATTCAATTATCCAACATTTATTCCTATCCATAAATTGTACTCAATCAGGCCTGCCCAATCACCACTCCCTTCCTTAAAGCTTTCTACCCTTCTCTACCTTCTTTTACTTTCTCCATCTTCCTCCACCTCACTTTCCTACTTCCTCTCCTCCTTCCCACTTCTCATTTCCACCCTTTCTGACCCTCTCACTTCCCCTCCTTCTTCTCCCCCTACTACCTACCTACCTACTTTCTTCCTTCTCTCTTCTCCTCTCTCCCTGCCCTTTCCCTTCTGGAGTGCTTGCTGAGCAGGCCCGGCTTTGCACAATTCCAACTTAATTAATTATTCAATTATTCATGTACATTGGCAAGCAATCAATTTATAATCTTCCCCCTTCCCCCCCTTTCCCCTCCCTCCCCCAAGACTTCCCAGAACAAAATACAGGGTATTGTATCTAACCAACATAATCTAAAATATAACATAAGACATAATCCTCAATCCTTTCACACCTTCCCACTATCAATTCCCTTCTTTCTTAAATTTACTAATACAAAACAAATCCTAACTTCACTCAAAAGCTAATTGGTATTTTTTAATCTGATACTTATTTTGAATATAATCAATCCACTTTCTCCATTCCAAAATATATTTTTCTTGTGTATAATCTTTCAAGTAGGCAGAAATTTTTGCCATTTCTGCTAAATTGGATACTTTACTAATCCATTCTCCAATTGTAGGTAATTCTTTCTTCCAATATTGTGCAATCAATAATCTCACGGCAGTTATTAAGTTCAAAATCAATTTAGTCTCTATAACTGTACAGTCCGAAATTATTCCTAATAAGAAAAACTGTGGAGTAAACTTAATCTTCTTTTTCAAAATATTCTGCATGATCCACCATATTTTAATCCAAAAACTTTTTTACAGGTCCACCATATATGATAATAAGTAGCATCCTCACAATCACATCTCCAACATTTTGCTTTCACATTTGGATACATACAGGACAATTTTTTCGGATCTAAATGCCACCTGTTCTTCTTTTTTGGGGGGGATGTTTTTGCATCAACTGTCCACCTTTCTTCCTAGGCCTGTGCACCTTAAAAGTCCTCCGTCCCTGTTCCCTGTCTTGAGTGATGCTCCTACCCATTTTTAAGGGATGGGGTCTCATAATGTCACCTTCCTCTTGTCCCTAACTCGCTGCATGACTGACCTAGAGGTCTTCGGTCGTCCTGAGATGTGACCCCAAACTTTCCCTAGGGACAATCTGGGATACTCCAATGAAGAACCTGAGGATGAATGACTGGGGGAGGGGGGCTCTGCACGAGTCCTGCTGGCCATCAGAACTTGTGCAGCCTCTCCCTCTGCTCACTGAGCCCGCCCGGTGGCTGTATGGCATAGACTGCAGTCTGAGTTCAAAGTAATTTACTCTTTTCTGTTAACAATGCCCTAAAGTGGGGGCTATTGTCGGCCACCAGAGATCATCTGTGCAGCATGGTCAACCGTATAACACCCCCCCCCCGGATTTTAAACCACCCTTTTAACCCAGTATCTATGCACTTGCAATCAGAATCTATCCTGGCATTTCACTTATCAACACAGAAACTGCCACCCAGAAAATTGGACACCTTTATTCATTTGTTAGCTAAACTCTGCAAAAACAACCAGAAGAGGTGGAAATGCCTGAACAAAGTGCTCAGCTCAGCATCTGCAATTTGCAGTGAGGAAGGGGAAGTCCACATGAGAGCTGACTTGGTGCCACGGAGCACCTGGTGGACAGGGAAAGTGCCAGACCAGAACCTGGGAGGTCTAGGCGCACCTGAGTCACAGGCATGGGAGTTCGCTGGGTGCCTCTGGGCCGCTCCTTCCTCGCAGAGTTTGGGTGGGGAGGGGGGAGAGGACTGAACGAGGGAGAGAAGTAGCAACAGCCATTTCTTGTTGGTTGATGTGCTTCAGTGGTGGGATTCTATCGGTTCTACCTGGTTCAAGAGAACCGGTAGCAACGGTGGGAGGCTCCACCCACCCACCCCCGGATGTCATCACGGACGCTCTGTGCATGTGCAGAGGTATCGCACGTGCTCACAATTCCGAACTGGTATCGAAGGTAGGTGAATACCATTACTGATGTGCTTGTTTTGAAAGAGTTTCTTGGATGTGCCGAGTCCATCCATAACTCAAGATTCAGAAGAATCTTGACAGATTTGGGCCCTGGGCCCAGCAGATGCAGCTGATTGGAGAGGAAAGGAAGGTCCTGCAGGAAAGCCCCCCCCCAAAATGCCTACATGCAAATTAGGGGGTGTAAGACTCAAGAGCACTAACTGCGAGTGGGGGTCTGTGCCTCACAGAGGAAAACCACTTAAGGAGGGGCCAACAATGAGCGGCAGTTACCAAACAAGCCACTGGCAGACCTGGGCTGCACCAACTGAGGAACAGAGTCGAGATTGCGAGACATAAAGATACTGCTTCATATGGCACTCGTGAAGCCATGCTTGCAATACTGCAGGCAGTTGTGGTCACCACGGTAGGAAAAAGACACAGTGACCCTAGGAAGCATAATTAACCAGGCATCTGCCTCCCAGAGCTGGAGGTTTTCAAAAATAGACTGGACAAACAGAATCAGAATAGAGCTGGAAGGGATCTTGGAGGCCTTGGAGGCCTTCTAGTCCAGCCCCCTGCTCCAGCAGGAGACTCCATATCATTTCAGACAAATGATTGTCCAGTCCCTTCTTCTTCTTTTTTTTTTATTCAAAACGTTTTACAAAAAAATTTTTCCCCCCTTTCCCCCCCAACCCCCCTCCCTTCACTAATCCCTCCCCCCTCCCCCCTGACTTCCCGGATGAAGCACAAGGTATAGTTAAAAATAAAACAAACATATGCTAAGAAAATTTTCCCCCAAAACTATTATACCAATTTTCCCTCTCTAGCTCTGACTTCCTCCTAACATAACCAAAATCCTTCAGGAGAAAAAACAAAAAAAATAATAATTAACAATTAACAGTAACAAAATATATAAATCAATAGAACAAATTAATCCTAACGTATTTAAAACCAACTAAAGCATAAAAATCCAATCCAATTCAAAGAATATCTCCCTTATAGCTTCTATAACCATATAATTTCCCCCCCAGGTCTTTCTTACATAGGCTGTTTCAAAAATATTCTATTCAAAATACAATACAACACATTATAAAATTTCAATACCGAGAATTACAGTAGCTACTCAAATTTAGTCCTTCCTCGTCAAAATCCAGTATAAATCCAAATACCTAGTCTTTTATGATAGATATAAAACATATAATCAACCCATTTCTTCCAGATCTTCCTTACATATTGTCTTTCAGGGACAGTAATATTTTTGTCTGTTAATAATTCAAAACAACCTCGTATCAAGGATAATACTTTTGTCTCTTGCCATTTTTTTTGATGCATTAATCTCTGTGTTTCCTTCATTACTCCTTTTGAAAAGTCAGTCACGATATTGCCTAATAGTTCCTTATGTCCAAAAATCCACAAATTACTACCATATATTCCATCAGTCCAAAGAGAGAATTCTTGGAAAGCATTAAGCCTATAAATTTTTTCGGTTTGGGAGACAGCCTCCTGTAACACAAATTCTGACATTTCATCCAAACTATTTAAAGGAAACTTCTTTACATCAACTTGTTTCTTCACGATCATATCTTCATATTTATCCACTTTTGTTTGTATCTCCTCCATTGCATTTAAATCCTGATCACACTGGTTAATTTCCTCCAAGCCTTGATCCAAAAAGTCCCCATTTTTTATCAGTTCGTATTTTTAAATAATTAAATACATTTTTTCTGTGTAATCCTGTATAAAGTCACGAATCCATTCTTCTGAAAGAAACTTCATGGCAAAGTTCTTGCTGAAAATCCCCTTATAAAATACTTAAACAACGTAATATAATCCAACAATCCACAATCTAACACAATAAGATGAAGTCTCCATTCAGTTTCAATTTCACAGCAAGGCTATCGGTCTATTTGCAGTTAGTCTCAAACGCCATTTTAAAAGAAGGAAAAAAATTTTTTTTTCTCTCTTTAAAAAAAGGAGGAAGTCAGGAAATCAACAATACTTGCAAACCAGTAATTGTTCACTGATGCTTCTTCCATCTGCTTATAGAAATCCACAAAAGGAATCAATTGTTAGCAGAACTTGGACACCTTCCTCTTTTCCTGCTTTTGCAGGAGACGCGCTGGATACTGGAGATAGGAGGAATTCAATGGGATTCAACCTTTCGGGACTTTGCATAACAAAAACAAAGCCCCTAGGGGAATCTACCACTCTCCCCCCTGCTCTTTCCCCTGCTCTCTCAACCAAAGAGGAAAAATTAAGTCAGGAACAGCTGTTCCTAGCTGTTTACACCGGCTTTTACCATATCCAGTGCGGAGTGCCATAAATTAGCACTCAGCGAGAAAGGTGGCGCCAATACGGAAGTCCCCTGTCCAGTCCCTTCTTAAAAACCTCCAGTGATGGAGCAACCGCAACTTCTAGTGGCAAGCAGTTCTATTGGTTAATTGCCTTTGATGTTAAGAAGTTTCTCCTCTTCTGCCTGCAACGGGGGGTTGGACTAGAAGGCCTCTGAGCAGTGGTGGGGTTCAAGTAATTTAACAACCGGTTCTCTGCCCTAATGATTTTTTCCAACAACCAGTTCACCAAACTGCTCAGAAAGTTAACAACCGGTTCTCCCGAAGTGGTGCAAACTGGCTAAATCCCACCACTGCCTCTGAGGCTCCTTCCAGCCCCAAGATCCCGTGTTGTGCCTTCAGCCGATTGATTACAAAGTCTTCACACTGCAATGGGCTTTTGGTGTGAGTTCCACAAAGAAGGAAAATGCGAGAGAGAGAGAGAGAGAGAGAGAGAGAGAGAGAGATTCCTTCCGCTCCTAGCCAGAACCTGGGTGGCACCCTGACCTGCTAAGACCTGCCTTGCTTTTCTCCAGGAATGTCAAAAATCCCTGCCCTGGGCAGGGCCAAGACTGAGGTATCCCCCAGATCCTGATCAACCTTAACATGGAATGGATTGCACGCTGGGCCTCGTGACCAAGCCCAGCCCAAGAGGGGGTAGAGAAATGCCTTTTTGGCAGCGGAGGAGAAAACCCAGCTGCTGGCATCGGAGGCAGGTCTGCCAGTGGTGGGTGGGTCCTCAGGAGGAGGAGGAGGAGGAGGAGGCTGTTCTGTGTCAAGTCAGCATTTCCCAGTGACCCTTTGAGCCCAGATCTAAGCTCCCAGTCCTCCCTAGGGAAGGACAGGCTGTTTTTCCTTCTGGAGAATCAGCAGAAGGGAACTTCCACCAGTCAGCATGAAGCTTTTGGGCACCTCCTGCGTCTTTCTTCTTGGGGTTATGATGCTCCCCAAAGCAGGTAGGTCTCGTGCCCCACCTCCCTTTGGAAGGGAGAAGTCTTGAGAGTTGTTGTGGGAGGAGGGAGACTCATCCCACAGGACCCTCAGATTAAACCTCTCTCCCTTCACCCAGAGAGAGAGGAGCCTCTGCAGGAGAAGGCAGGACTCCTGCCTCCCCCCTACACACACACACACACACACACACACACACACACACACACACACACACACACCTTTTGCCACTCCAGGGCAAGGAGGGAGAGGACTGCTGGGAAGACTCATCATCTGAAAGACCTGGGAGGGACCTTGAGCCAGGCTCCTTAAGGGAAGTTGCTGTCTTTGTTGCTGCCGATAGGACAGGTGCCCCAGATCAAGGGTGGAGGGAGAAGGGGGCAGAGGAGGGGGGGCAGAAGGGGCTGCCAAGAGATCCCATTCAGTCTCTCTGGAGGAGCAAGCCACATCTGTGGCTTTTCCCTCCCAAATGTTTTCCATGGTTTGCAAGAGAGGAACTGTGGTGCTGCCTGTGCCGAAGGGACTGGAAACGGGGGCTGGCTACCAGAAGGGAGAATTCACTGTGGAAACTTTCCATGGAATGAAGGAAAGATGAAAGGCACAGAATCGAGCTTGGACAAACATCTTGAGCAGCCCCTTCAATGCCCCTGAGGAACAAGGCACCAGATTGGTTACTGTCCAAATCCAGATGCCAATGCAGAGAAGGAAACACCTGCTGTGGCTCTTAAAGCAGCCCAACAGTTTCGCCATTATCCGCTTCAACATACTGGTTTGGTCGAATGGCGAAGCTCTCAGGCAAAATATTGGGAAACTGAGTTCAAGTCCCACCCGAAGCACGAAAGCCAGTTAGGGGCCTTTGGGCCGGGCCCTCCCTCTCAGTCTGCCGCACCCAAGGGATCCCACTCAGAACAAAGCAGGCCCTGTCCTGGCAGGGAAGATACCAGGAAGGGGAAAAAAAAACCTGTTTGCCATGTATGGGGATTATTTGCCTGTCCTTTCTTTTGCTTCAGTGTGACTAAACAAATATTGTGTCAGTCGTTTGAGGTTTTGCCAAAGTAAGAAGTGTGATCCTGTGGAGGCGAGCTCCATTTTTCCACCTCGATCCTTCGGTGTCAAGAAAGTGGGGCCCTGACCAAAGGGGAAGTTGAGACTTTCATAGAGGTTAAGGATTACAAAGTGCAGACCAGTGGTGAAATACAGCCAGTTCTATCCGGTTCAGGTGAACCAGTAGCGCTGGCGATGGGAGGCTCTACCCACACACCCAGATATCATCACATCCCATTTTTGATGCTCTGTGCATGTGCAGAGATGTTGGTCATGAGCGAAGCGACTGCGCACGCACCCTCTCATTTGTGAACCGGTAGCAAAGATAAATGGATTTCACTCCTGGTGCAAATTCCAGGAATCTGGCTGGCTGGCTTCTTTGTGGGAAACTGGGTGGGTCTTCGTCCATTTACCTAGGATCGTGTCAAAGGGCCCTTTCAGTAGGACAGCTGAGCTAGGGGCTTCCCCCTCTCCGCTTCCTGTGTACTGTGTGCCAAACTCCCGCTTTGGCAAAAAAAGGTGGCCTAAGAAGTAAGTAGAACAGAGCAGGGTGGGACAGCTGTGCTGTGCGATTTAGGTTAGCTAGAAAATAGGATTTCCTACTGTCTAGTGAATATAAATTGCACGGCACAGCTGATTGTCGCAAATACCGGTTCAGTTGAACTAGTAGCATTTCGTTACAACCGGTTTGCCCGAACTGGTAGCTTTTATTACTATTGGTAGGATTTCACCCCTGAGTGGGTGTCTGATGGGATACAAACTGATAGGTCTGGAAATAGATTCCTCCTGCTGGTAATCTTAACCAAATCCTGGGCGACAGTAGAGAACTGCCACCTCCCACATTCCTTTCATGTGTGTCAAAACCAATACCTGGAATATTATTTCGGTTCCAGGATGGAGGTGAATATGACTGAAAGGTTGCAAGGAGCAGAGAGCCAATGCCTGGAAATATTTCTCAGAAATGACCAACTGCGACCCCTGGACATAAGTCAGGTTTTTAGACTGATGATAAGAGTTATTGTTCCATGTGTCTGTTTCCCACCTAGGAGCCCAAGCCTCCTGCTCGAGTCATTGTGGGGACTTCCTAGCTGCCTGTTCATGCCATGCAACCTGTGAGAACCTGGGAAGTTGCTGTCCTGATTATTGGAACTTCTGCGTGAAGATCTCACCCTCCTCTGGCACCCTGCTTGGCGGGAAAGATTTCACTCTCCTAAATGTGACTTTTGAGACAGGCGTCCCCGTGACATGCAGGTGAGGCCAGGAAAAGCATTTCGCAGTGGGACGTCATGGGGGAAAAGTTCAGAACTTTACTTGTGCAAAAGCCACCTAGTTTTCTTATCCTTATCCTAAAAAGTTCCTTCAGCGATTCTAAGCCGGAACTGATGTCATTAATTAGAAGATACCATATTTTTCAGAATATAAGATGCACCTTTTTCCCCAAAAAAAGAGGTTGAAAATCTGGTTGCGTCTTATACTCCAAATGTAGCCCTGCCCAGCTTCTCAAACGGATATTTCAGAGGCTGAAAAAAAAATCAGAAATGGAGCTTCAGAAAAAAAGCCCCGAACAGAGCTTCAGAAGCTTTTTTTCTGAAGCTCTGTTTTGGAGGCTTTCAGAGGCAGAAAAAAAAGCAAAAAAAAGCAAGGCACAGAGCTCACAACCAAGGAACCTGTTGCTAAAATTCACCTCTGGGAACAGCTGATTGGGGGTATTCAGGGAGGCCAATCCACCTGCCAATCAGCTATTTTCTTCTTTTCCTCCCCAAAAACTAAGGCGCGTCTTATACTCCGGTGCACTCTGAAAAATACGGTTATTACTGTATTTTTTGGACTATAAGATGGACCTGACTATAAGACACACCTAAATTTAGAAGAGGAAATCAACAAAAAAAAGTTTTTGGCCTCCACGTGCCCCATTTTTGGGCCTTTTCCAGCCTTTATCAAGCCCATTTTCAAGGCTTTTTTCTCCAAATTTTCTAGGCCTTTTTTGGCTCATTTTAAAGGCTTTTTGGTCCATTTTTGAGGCTTTTTTCTGCCTGTTTTCTTTTTTCCGCCCCGAAAATGAGCCAGAAAAGCCTTGAAAATGGGCCAAAAAAGCCTCAAAAATGGGCCAAAAAAGCATAGAAAACAGGCAGAAAAAAGCCTTGAAAATGGGCTGAAAATAGGCTGGAAAAGGCCAATAAAAGGCCTGAAAAAACAGGGCGTGCTGAGGCCAAAAAATGGCTGGCGGGTGAGCAGAGCTTTGGCAATATTCAGTCTATAAGACGCACTGACATTTTCAACCCCTTTTGGGAAGAAGTTCTTGCAACTACCAGTTCGGCGAACCAGATGTAAAATTAACATCCAGTTCGCCCAAACAGGTCTGAACCAGCTGAATCCCACCCCTGCGGAGCACCCCATAATTCCAAGAGCCAGGCTATTCCTCAGCAGGATATCTATCACTGGAGGCTTTTAAGAAGAGACTGGAAAGTCACTTGTCTGAAATGGTATAGGATTGTGATGGTGAACCTATAGTATGGGTGCCATAGGTGGCATGCAGCTCTCTCTCTGCTGGCATACAAGCCATTGCCCCAGTTCAGCTCCACTGGCCAGCTGGTCTTCAGGTCTCTGTTATGTATGCGGGGGGTGGTGGTGCATGTGCAGGAGGTGTGCAAATTGTATTGTGGGGGTTCGGGTGTGCACTTACGCATGCGAGCAGGGGGCTGGACTAGTAGACCTCCAAGGTCCCTTCCAGCTCTATTCGGATTCTGATTCAAGGCTGGGAAATTACTCCTCACTTCAAGTCTGTTCCTCTTTTGGGTAAAATTTCCATTTGCTAGTTCTCTCTTCCCTCTCAATATTAACATCTTGGATGGCCTTTCTTGACCTCTTGTGGGGATCTCCCGAGATCAAGGCCAAGCCAGATCCAAAGTCCTCCTGGCGGTTGACACCTCTGAGTCGCTGCATTCGGATCCAGCTGCAGCTTCTGCCAGGTCTTCTGATCCTCAGGGCTTGGGAGGTTTTGTTTTTTGTTTTTGATGTTTTTCTTGCTTTAATTGAACCATTGTACTCAGGTATGTAAGCTATTCAGTATCGGTTGTGATTGGATCAGCAGATAAGCCTAATAAAACAATAAATGGTAACAGCTGCCAGCCCCCTCACTACCCACCCCCGCCTTGCTCCTTCCCAGGCTAGGCCCCTCCACCAAGGAACAACACCAAGTGCCAAACTGTAGGAAGAGCAACCCAGTCTGGCCTGTCTCCTTCCCAGAGGAAGGGCTGTGTCAGGTTCCAAGTAACACCCCTAATGAAATCAAACTCCAAGGCTTGCAATTCCTCAAAGCTAACTTTTATTAGAGATGTCATATTGGCACATCTAGGAAAACCTGAATCTGAGAGCTTCTGGGTTTTCTTCACCCAAAAGAAAGTTCAAGACCTTGCCCACTTCTCCCACATGTCCAGCCCTGCTCCTATCAGTTCCTTCACGTACAGAAGACAACCTCCACTTTTTTCTCAGCCCAGCTGTCGAACACATGGCCTTGAACTCTTCTGCAAAGTTTTATTATGGCTAATTCTACTTAACTCATGCAATCCCCCCTCCCAACTTCCCACGGTAGGATTGTGGCAGGCCTGGATCCTGAAGGCACCAAGGTAATATGGCTTCCAGGCCTGACAGTAACCTCCTCCTAACCACCACCACCCCCTCAAACAATCCTCCCTGGGAACCTGGCTGAAAGTGCTGGCTAGGGAAGGAGCCAAATCCCTGTAAAACAGCCAGGGGGATGCCGTGGTCCAGGGAGATGCTGCGGCTGATGGGATTGAAATCTTCAGAGCGGTTGGGCCGCTCCCCAGCCGGGGGTCATCCCAAAAGCAGGACACAGAATGGGCCTTTTAAATCATCCTAGGCACGGACGATTTAGCCAGGTGGGACCTGAACCCCTGAGTGGAGAGGTTGTCCCCGCAGACATTTCTCCCAAAGGAGCCCCAGACGAAACATGGGGCAGATCACACCCTCCTGTTGGACTCCTCCCTGGAAGGGCCCAAACTCCAAGAGGTTAAATCCCAGATCTCAATAGGAGATAAGAAATAATGTTTGGAAACTAACCAAAGAGAGAAGCAGCCTGGAATTAAGGGGAAACTTCCTAACAGTGAGGACAATGAACCTGTGGAACAGCTTGCCACCAGAAATCTTGGGCACTCCATCATTGGAGGTTTTTAAGAAGAGACTAGGTTCTCCCACTTGAGCAGGGGGATGGACTAGAAGACCTCAAAGGTCCCTTCCAGCTCTATTCTAGTCTGAGAATATATTCCGCTTCTATTCTCCTTCACCAAGAAGCCACAAATTGGCTGAAGGAGGGGTGGGGGGAGACCCTTCAGAAGTCACTGAGTGCCACCGACTAGCCGTGCTTCAGCTCCTCTGGGAAACGGCTGCCAGAGACCCTTTCAGTACATTTGGGGATGAACCTCTGAATGAGACCACAGTGGCAGGGGTGATATTCAACTTACCTGTGCTACCAGATTGCAAATGTGAGCCCTCATGTGCGATACCTCTGCGCATGCGCAGAGCATCAAAAATGGGATGTGATGACATCTGGGTGGGTGGGCGGAGCCTCCCACAGCCACTGCTACCGGTTCGCCCAAACTGGATAGAACCGGCTGAATACCACCACTGCACGGTGGCCTTTCTGACTGAACCAGGCAGGAAGAGCTAAATGCAAGGCTGCTACATCAACTGCATCAAGGTTGACGTATCAGCCTTCCATCTTTCCCAGGTCGGTAAAATTAGGACCCAGATTGTTGTGGGCAATGATGCTGATTCTCTAAACCGCTTAGAGAGGGCTCTAAAAGCACTGTGAAGCGGTATATAAGTCTAAAGGCTATTGCTATCTTGCAAATCTAAAACTGTGATCTTGCTTCCCTCTGCTGTGGGATTGGGCTCAGGAGAAGGCCGCAGTCCTTATCCAGGCTGACCCTGGCATGGTTGAAACTTAGGCTGTCAGATAGCAAAAACCCATGATGGCCAAAGCCGTAGAAATGCTCCCTCTCCCAAAGACAGGCAGAGCGGGAGGGCTCCAGACGTGGTGGGGATGGAGGGGCGGTTTGGAGAAAAGGGGCTTCTCTCTCTTATGGCACTCCAGGGAACATTCTGGGACAAGCCAAACCTGCCAGAGGGGTCCACCTGGGACCAAGAGGCTGCTGGGGCAAAACTTCAAAATACAAGGAAGAGCAGCTTTTCAATTGAGTCCTGAGGAAAAGTGCTGGAGAGAATTCAAGACTGAGGGTGTTTCAAAAATACCACAAGGCAGGAATTCTCAAACTTTGCGATGCCATGACCAACAAAAATAAGAAATGAACTTGATGTGACACCCCTTTGCATGAACACTCTCAATTACTAGATGCCCTACCAAAAATCCTAGCTAGTGCATTTGTGCTGAACCCTCCAAAAAAGGAAGAAAAGACAGGAAGGAAATAAAGCCCCACAGACTAAACTCTTGTGCAGCGCCCACCAGTGGTAGCCACCTCCAGCCAAAACCAGTCCCGGAAATTTCCTCCTTCTACTGGGTAGCTGGGAAGAAGGGATGTATTGGCAGAATCCAAAACTGGAGGCCACATCCTTCCCCAACCACCATGGAGATGGCCTTGAGGGCCCTAGGCAGCCTTCTCCGTGCTTTTGTTTTGTTGCAAAAACAAGACTTCCCGAGCTCTTGACCTCAAGGAACAGAAATTACAACATGGAAAGTTTTTGTGTCAGAAGAGCTGGATAAGAAATCAACACAGCTGCCCAGCGGTGCTGGTGGGACCATAAAATAGATGATGATGGTGATGGTGATGGTGATGATGGGAAGGAGGAGGAGGAGGAGGAGGAGGAGGAGGTGGTTGTAGGCTTATCTTTTCAGAGGTTTTACCAGTATATAAGGAACAAAAAGGTAAAGGCCAGTGTGTAGTGGAGTTTAATGTATGGCTAAAGGAGTGGTGTAAAAGGGAAGACTTTGGTTTTATTAGTCATGATGTCTGCAACTGGTCCAATGAAAAACTGTACAAAAAAGATGGATTGCATCCATCAAAAAAAGGACCGAGTTACTTAGCAATACATTCACAGATTTTCTGGATAAACATTTAAAGTGAACAGTGGGGACAGAGAATTAATTGATACAGAAAATTTCTGTCCCTAGCAATCCAAAATTAATAGGGTTATCAGTGCATGTAACATAGATGTCTGTGTGGGTAAGATTATCAGCCCTGCTATCAAGCAAAACCAAGCATTTAATAGTGAGTGCCATACCATATGCACTAGTCAAACAGGTTGCAAGAAAGTAGGGGCAGTCAGGCACATCACAGGTTATGTAGACAGTAAACACAAGGTCAATCAAAATGGACTCAAATGTCTATACACCAATGCACAGAGTATGAGGAATAAACAAGGTGATTTAGAAATTCAAGTAAATGAGGACAGATATGATATTGTTGCCATTACGAAAACTTGATGGGATGAAACCATGTCAGCCTCCTCTCTTCAATCTCCAACTATTGTTTAAGTGTTTTTATTACTTAGTAGAGTGCTTAGCTGTTTTATTACCTTGTTAAGTGTTTATGATCTTTTTCAATGTTTTATTGCTACTTTGCTGTCATGCATGATTAATGGGGTTGGGGCTCTTTAAGAGTGTCGGCTGTCATTTGAGAAGAGGAAGGACTCATAGATTCAAATTGTCAGACTTGCGAAGCCAGCAATGGACTCTGCATACCAGACCGAAAGATAACACCAGAAGAAGAACCCCACGTGACTCATAAGGGGAAAGGCATTGGCCTAGATCTGTCTGACCTTTGAAGGGAGGAGGGATGAATGAGGAGAAATGTATCTGTAAGCCACACCTAGCTTTTCTTCTATTGCAATCAGAAGTGCTCAGTAAAAGTACCTTTCTCTATAATCAAATGGAGTCAGGGTTTTCCTTTCTTGAGCATTGATCGGAGGCAATCTGACATTAAGCTAGAACTCACACTATGTCAGCCAACCAGGAACCTACTGAGGGGGCTGATAAAAAATATATACTGAGCAAGAATCCAACCCTTGAAAGCAAAGTGGGGGAGGAGGAAGGCATGACTGCAGCATTGCTCCTTTCACAGTATGAAGAGACTTCCTCCACGTGGCTGGAGAAATTACAGATAGAGGAGAGGCAAGAAGAGGCCAAATGGTTGATGGGTGTTAGCCGATTTCCAGAGCCGGGGGAGCTTCCATCTGGAGTTACAAGACGAAAGAAAAAGGAGAAACTCTCCGACTGGCAGCATGAGCAGAGAATTAAAGACGAGCTTCAAATTGCTGAGGCAGTAAGACTGTATCGAAATGCAATTGAGAGGCAAGAGGCTCATGAGAAGTATGAATTCCCTGTCCAGATTTCCTGGGGGGGGGAGAAGAAGAAGGAGCAGCATTGGGAGCCACCGGAGGGGCGGCCGATAGCGGAGAGGTTCTGGAGGAACGAGAGCAAGAAGTACGTTCCCCTGGGGCTGCAGATTCCGATGGAGACCAGAGGCCCCCTGCTGGGCAAATGTTGCCACGCAGAAGGAAAAAACCAAAATTTCCCCCAATACCCAGGAAATTTGATGGCGACCCTAAGGAACTGGCGCTATTATTTCTGGCCTTGGTAAACAATCACATGGAGGATTGGGGTGAGGACTACTGGTCAGAGGCAGCTCAAGCGAGGAGCGTGACCCAGGTCTTGGGTGGAAGGGCAGCCACCTGGTTTGTGTTCCTGCATAATGAGGACTCCCCGCTCCTGAAAAAATATAACCATTTCATGGCTGCCTTAAGAATAAGATTTGAGGACCCTCTGGTGGAGCAGAAGGCCAAGATTCGGATGAGATCCATCAGACAGGGGAGGAGACCAGTGGCCGACTATACCCAAGAGTTTCGTGATTTGGTGCCCCTCATGAGGGGGTGGTCAGAAGTGGCTCTTTTGGACATATATAAGGATGGCCTAAACGGGGATCTATACGCGCTGTGCAGGGCACGAGCTTCTCCTATGACCCTGTATGACTGGTTTACCCTGGCAGCAGAGAAGGAGATCGAGTTCGCCAAGGATTGAAACCGGAGCGAGCGCACCTGGAAGCAGAACCCAACCCAATTCCAAAAAGGTCCCCCAAGGGCTCCTGCTGCATCAGAAGGCAGGAGGCAGAAATCCACTGCATGCTTCAGATGTGGTAAGGAAGACCACAGAGCTGCCGACTGCCAACTCAAGTTGGCACCTAAGACGACCCCTGGTGGCAGAAAAGGAGCAGTAATACCAGCATTCAAGACGCGAGAGGCCGCAAAAAGGGGAGCGGATGTCATCAAGAGTGCTCCTCCCATCCAGGAAGAGCTGGGGACTCCGACCACTTCTGAGAACAGCGAGTCTACTTCCGAATCCGATGAAGATCTTCTGGTGAGTTGGAAAGGGGGCCACCTGATGATCCCAATTAAATTGCATGTCCCATCCTTGGGAGCACAGGGGGAAATGCTAGCCCTCAGGATGTACCAGGTGTGTCATCAGCCCCAAGGTGGTGGAGAGGATGGAACTAAAATTAAAAACCTTGAGTAGGCCCATCGCCTTTTGCCAGTTAGATGGGTCAGTGGCGGGGAGAGGCCCCACCCATTTTATAACGGAACCAATAGAGATTATCATAGGAGATCATTGAGAGACCCCGAACTTTATCGTGACACCGGGAATGGACCAACCAGTTTTGCTGGGACTGTCTTGGCTCTGGAAGTGGAACCCACGAATAAACTGGAAGATGGGGGTTCTGCGCTTCCGCTTCAAGTTGCAGAACGCGGGGAAAAGAGTTGCCAAAGTAGAAAAGCCTGCATCGACCAAATTATTGGGGTCTGTGACGGAGTGACTAGAGAGCAAGGAAAAGATTCCTAAAGAGTACTGGGACCAGTACTGGGAGTACATTTTGTTGCCTCCTCTTTGGAAAAAAAAATGGTTTAGTTATATATATAAAGAAGGATATATCAGCAAAATTAATTGAGGTGGATAAGCAAGGAAGATACATTGCTATTGAACTTTTGTTGGAGGGAAAGAAGACATTATTAATAGGAGTTTATGCTCCGAATCAACAACAAGAAATTTTTTTCAAGTTTTTACATAAAAGAATAGTATTTTGGGATTATAAATCATATATATTAATGGGTGATTGGAATGGTGTGTTGGATACTCAAAAAGACAAAAAAAGTTTAAGGAAGATATCAAGCCAGGCGAAATTACCAAAGGCTTTTTTTGAAATGATGGAGGACTTGGAATTAAGAGATATTTGGAGAGAACATAATACAGAAGAGAGGGATTTTACCTACTTTTCTGACAGGCACCAATCATTTTCGAGGATTGATTTTATTTTGATTACTAATGATTTGTATTCTAGAGTGAAGAAGACTAAGATTTGTTCAAGAACTCTATCTGATCATAGTCCGGTTTGATGGATTGAATTTGATTGGGAAAAGGAGGCTAGGAGATCATGGAGGTTGAATGAGAATTTGTTTAAATATGAACAAAATGTAAATGAATGTAAAAAGCAAATGAAAGAATTTTTTATTATGAATATGAAAAAAGAGACATCTATAGAGATGATTTGGGATGCCAGCAAGGCTTATATAAGAGGAAATCTTATACAAATGAATATTAAATACAAAAATAAATTGCAGAAAAAGAAAAAGGAATTGGAAGAGGAAATTAAAAAGAAAGAACAATTATTAATAAATAGCCCAGGAAATAGTAAAATAAAAGAATCAATAAATATATTAAGAGGTCAGTTTAATATGTTGATGGCAGATCAAGTAGCAATTAATTTACAATATGTAAAACATAATACGTTTAATAATGCCAATAAGCCAGGAAGATGGCTTGCCTATTTAATAAGGAAAAAACAGAAATCACGAACGATTGATAAAATAGAATATAGGGTAAGGAAGTTTATCAAAAGAACTTGATTAAAAAAGCATTTTTAGAGTATTATAGTAAGTTATATACTAGGGATATGATTGATGATACAGAGATAGAAAGATATTTACAACAACAAAATATTTGTGAGCTTAGAGAAAATCAAAGAGAAGAACTGAATCAATTAATTACTTCAGAGGAAATTTTGTTAGCAATTAAGCAACTTAAAATCGGTAAAGCACCAGGTACAGATGGTTTAACAGCTGTTTATTATAAAAATTTACAAAATGAGATGGTTGAACCACTTAAAGAGTTATTTAATAAAATTCAAATGGGAGGAGATGTTCCCCCTTCATGGAGGACAGCCTTTATTTCGTTAATACCGAAGGAAGATCGAGATGGTATTAAAGCAGAGAATTATAGGCCTATATCATGACATGACAAAATGACAAAATTAGTAGACCAGAGGAATGCTGTCGATATAATTTACTTGGACTTCAGTAAAGCATTTGATAAAGTAGACCATAACCTACTACTAGATAAAGTAGAAAAATGTGGGTTAGACAGCAGCACCACCAGATGGATTCGTAACTGGCTGACCAACCGCACTCAACGTGTAGTCCTCAACGGAACTACATCCACATGGAGGGAAGTATGCAGTGGAGTACCCCAAGGCTCTGTTTTAGGCCCAATACTCTTCAACATCTTCATCAATGACTTGGACGAGGGGATAATGGGGAACTCATCAAATTTGCAGATGACACCAAGCTGGCAGGAATAGCCAACACTCCAGAAGATAGGCTCAAATTACAGAAAGATCTTGACAAACTTGAACATTGGGCGCTATCTAACAAAATGAAATTCAACAGTGAAAAAAGTAAGATTCTACATTTAGGCAAAAAAACCAAAATGCACCAGTACCGTATATGTGGTACCTTGCTCAATAGTAGTACCTGTGAGAGGGATCTTGGAGTCCTAGTGGATAACCATTTAGATATGAGCCAGCAGTGTGCAGCAGCTGCTAAAAAAGCCAACACAGTTCTGGGCTGCATAAACAGAGGGATAAAATCAAGATCACGTGAAGTGTTAGTGCCACTTTATAATGCCTTGGTAAGGCCACACTTGGAATATTGCATCCAGTTTTGGTCTCCACGATGTAAAAAAGATGTTGAGACTCTAGAAAGAGTGCAGAGAAGAGCAACAAAGATGATTAGAGGACTGGAGGCTAAAACATATGAAGAACGGTTGCAGGAACTGGGTATGTCTAGTTTAATAAAAAGAAGGACTAGGGGAGACATGATAGCTGTGTTCCAATATCTCAGGGGTTGCCACAAAGAAGAGGGAGTCGGGCTGTTCTCCAAAGCACCTGAGGGTAGAACAAGAAGCAATGGGTGGAAACTGATCAAAGAAAGAAGCAACTTAGAACTAAGGACAAATTTCCTGACAGTTAGAACAATTAATAAGTGGAACGACTTGCCTGCAGAAGTTGTGAATGCTCCAACACTGGAAATTTTTAAGAAAATGTTGGATAACCATCTGACTGAGATGGTGTAGGGTTCCTGCCTAGGCAGGGGGTTGGACTAGAAGGCCTCCAAGGTCCCTTCCAACTCTGTTGTTATGTTATGTTATGTTATGTTATGTTATGTTATGTTATGTTATGTTATCACTTTTAAATACTGATTACAAGATATTTACCAAGATACTTGCTAATAGATTAATGCCAGTGATGAATCAAATAATTCATAATGATCAGTCAGGATTTATTAAGGGTAGGCAGATGAGATATAATGTGAGGCAAATCGTAAATTTATTTGAATATTTGGAATGAAACAACCAAGTCTCAGCGGCATTCCTTTTTTTGGATGCTGAAAAAGCTTTTGATAGATTGGATTGGCAGTTTTTGTTTAAAGTAATAGAAAAAATGCAATTTGGGGATTATTTTATCCATGCAATTAAAGCAATATATCAGAAGAAAACAGCACAAATAATAGTAAATGGTGGGTTAACAGAAACTTTTAAAATTGGGAAAGGGATGAGACAGGGATGTCCCCTGTCCCCATTACTTTTTATTTTAACTTTAGAAATTCTTCTGAATAAAATACGTGGTTCCGATCGAATAAAGGGAATTAGAGTTAAACATCAAGATTACAGATTAAGAGCTTTTGCAGATGACTTGGTTGTTACTGTATCTCAACCAATATACTCAGCTACTGGTTTAAAAGATATAATTGGTCAGTATGGCAAAGTATCTGGATTTAAGGTGAATCAGCAAAAGACAAAGATGATAACTAAAAATATGAATATACAACAAAAAGAAGAGTTAGAAAGAACTACAGGTTTTGAAATTGTTAAAAAGGTTAAATATTTAGGAATATATATTACAGCTTCAAATGTTAAATTATACAAAAATAATTATGAGGTATTGTGGCAGAAGGTATGGAAAGAAATGGAGAGTTGGAAGAAGTTACAACTATCTTTCTTGGGAAGAATAGCAGCTATAAAAATGAATGTTTTGCCCAGGTTTTTATTTTTGTTTCAAATGATACCGGTGCTTAAGAATGATATTAAATTACAGGAATGGCAAAAGGGGATTAATAAATTTGTATGGATGGGCAAAAAACCAAGAATAAAATTAAAAATAATGCAGGATACAAGGGAAAGGGGGGGTCTTAAAATGCCTAACTTAAAATTGTATTATGAAGCAGTTGTCTTATCATTAATTACTGATTGGATTAATTTAACTGAGGAAAGAATTTGGGTGAGGAATGTTAAATTTACACAAGCGCAAAATATGAGAGAAAATTTTTATAAGATGTTTTATAGATGGCATTTAGACCCCAAAAAATTGTCATGTATGTATCCTAATGTACAGACTAAATGCTGGAGATGTGATTGTGAAGATGCTACTTATTATCATATATGGTGGACTTGCAAAAAAGTTAAAGCATTTTGGATTAAAGTATGGTGGATCATGCAGAATATTTTGAAAAAGAAGATTAAGTTTACCCCGCAGTTCTTTTTACTAGGAATAATTATGGACTACACAGCCATAGAGACTAAATTGATTCTGAATTTAATAACAGCCGCAAGACTTTTGATTGCTCAATATTGGAAGAAAGAAGAATTACCTACAATTGAAGAATGGACTCTTAAAGTATCAAATCTGGCAGAAATGGCAAAAATCTCTGCTTACTTGAAAGACTATACACAAGAAAAATATATTTTAGAATGGAAAATGTGGATTGATTATATTCAAAATAAGTATCAGATAAAAAAATATCAAATAGCATATGAGTAAATTTAGGAAATAATTTGTATTAGATATATTTTTGAAGGAGAGGGGGTCTTAAAATGCCTAATTTAAAATTGTATTATGAAGCAGTTGTTTTATCATTAATTACTGATTGGTTTAATTTAACAGAGGACAGTATTATGAATATAGAAGGTTATGGTTTGTTATATGGGTGGCATGCCTATTTATTATATGATAAGAAAGTTGATAAAATATTTAAAAATAATATAATTAGAAATGCATTATTGAGGGTTTGGAGGAAATATCAATATAAATTAGATGGAATGATTCCAATATGGGCAATCCGAGACACATGATAAAAAATATAAATATATATCAAAAGATGGAGGTAGTTACCTATAAAGAACTCCTTTGTATGGAAAAGGGGGAATTACAATTAAAATCCAGAGAAAAGAAGGGGGAAGAAGGGAAAAATTATACATGGTTTCAATATGGACAATTACAAGCTAGATGGAAATTAGATCAAAAAATAGGTGTTAAGCAAACTGAGGATAATTTGTTAAAACAAATGAGAGATCAAGGTCAACAGCATATTAAGAGGTTGTATAATATATTAATAGAAATAGACTCAGAGACTGAATTGGTTAAGGATTGTATGATTAAGTGGGCACAAAATTTTCAGCGACCAGTAATGTTGGAAACTTGGGAAAGAATTTGGGTGAGGAATGTTAAATTTACACAAGTGCAAAATATGAGAGAAAATTTTTATAAGATGTTTTATAGATGGCATTTAGACCCCAAAAAGTTGTCATGTATGTATCCTAATGTACAGGCTAAATGCTGGAGATGTGATTGTGAAGATGCTACTTATTATCATATATGGTGGACTTGCAAAAAAGTTAAAGCATTTTGGATTAAAGTATGGTGGATCATGCAGAATATTTTGAAAAAGAAGATTAAGTTTACCCCGCAGTTCTTTTTACTAGGAATAATTATGGATTGTACAGCTATAGAGACTAAATTGATTCTGAATTTAATAACAGCCGCATAAGACTTTTGATTGCTCAATATTGGAAGAAAGAAGAATTACCTACAATTGAAGAATGGACTTAAAGTATCAAATCTGGCAGAAATGGCAAAAATCTCTGCTTACTTGAAAGACTATACACAAGAAAATATATTTTAGAATGGAAAATGTGGATTGATTATATTCAAAAAGTATCAGATAAAAAATATCAAATAGCATATGAGTAAATTTAGGAATAATTTGTATTAGATATATTTTTGAAGGAGAGAATTGAGAGTGTGAATAAGCTGGAGAGACTAGAGATTATAATTTAGGAATTATTTTAGATTATGATTTTTTGATACCTGCATTTTGTTCTGGGAAGTCGGGTGGGGGTGGGGAAGGGAATTGGGGTTGAGGTTAGTGATGGAGTGATGGTTAATGTACAGGATTATTGAAGATGTATAAATATAATTAATGTAGGGTCGGTCTGACCAGTTGCCATTTTAGAACGGTGGGGAGGGAAAAGAGAGAGTAGGAGGTAGGAAAGAGGAGAAGAGGAAGGAAGAGGTAGAAGAGGAGAAGAGTGTAGGGTGGAGGAGGAGAGGAGGTAGATAAGAGAAGGAGAGGAAGGTTTGGAAAGTAAAAGAAGGTAGAAGAGGAAGAAGGTTAAAAGGGGTGACAAGCCGACTAATTGTATATAACTGTACATTGGATGAATTATTTGATAAGATTGTAAAATAAAACTTTTTATAAAAAAAAAAAAAACAAAAAATATCTAAATCTTATTTTGAACCAAGCTCAGTCCTTGAGACATGATCTATTTTAAAGAACTACTGTTAGATAGCAGAATGCTCATTATCTATTTACGATGGAAGATTGATGTATTATGAGATTTCCAGCAGCAAATCTTGATTTCATAGGTGAACATGGCCATTTTAGACATCTTGGTTTGAGGACATAATGTTAGGCATGTGGTGGCATTTTGGTTCTGAGGCCAAGATGATTTAGCTGACTCTTGGTTAGCTAGAACATCTAACAAGGAGGCTTTTTGTTTCATCACTGGTGGATTTCTGATTTCCATCTGCAGCAATAACATAGATCCAGAATAATGGCGCCATAAACGCGGCGGCAGTGACAAATTGTAAGGTATTACGTTGGCTTTATCTGACCACTGTCTCATTCCTCAGGACGGATGATTCTACTTTATGTCATCTTAGCGGTCAGCAACAGGAGGATATTATTGTACCAACTATTGAAGGATTGATTTGGACCTCTTTCTGTTTCCTGGATCATCTACTAGATTTATTTCAACTATTGTGGGTTTGACATTTCAGCCCCTTTCTCCGTCTGTGATGAGGACAGGACAAGTGGCTAAGTCATCCTAGAACTGTTTAACATCTATGCTGCTTGGGATGTACACTTTCTGCTGTCTTGAACTTGACATTCTCATGAGATATTCTAACATTATAACTGCGGGTTCCTAGCAGGAATGGCCTGTTATCGATACCTATAAGGGTTTTGGGACCCAGAGAGGTGGCATGCTCAAGAAGAATGTATGGTTTTAAATAGATTTTAAAAAGGGTTTTGGGAGGACAAGACGGGTGGGGGAGAACCTGGGAGGATCCAGCCCCGCAGTTCGCTGGCATTACTACATCTGGTCTGAAGGCAGGGGAGGGGTTTGTTCCAGGACTAGAGGGTGGTTCAATCTGTACGGTAAGTGGGAGAGGCAGATATGGAGGGGGCCAGAGTTTGAGCACGTGTGATGTTAAAAGCGATCATTGCTTTAGTATGCCTGGGCGGCCATGATCCTCAGAGCCTGATCTTGATGTTATGTAATGCCCGTCCGTGGAAAGTGATCTGTGATCTTATTCAGGGGAGTCCGGACCTTATGGGCACACGGAGACCTGTTGGGGCCAGTGCCTTGATTTGCCAGGTTTCCGAGCATTCCATCAGCCGAGGCCCATAGGGTGGAGGGTGGTGTCATTAAAGAAGATGAGCTGGGCCACTGTTCCTCAGATTGCTGTGAATTTTTTTATGTGAGGTAAAATAGGAATCAGTTGGGCTTGTTGATCACGCACTGGCTCCTTGCTGCGTGACCACAGCCCTGCCCGAGCTGTGGAGTTATTTGCACTGTGTTGAGACCCCAAACTTATGTGGGGATTTCAACTGCCATCAGCTGCTTATCATCGACTGCAGCTCGAGTTCCAGGCCATGAGGCCTTGACGATAGAGTAAATGATGGCCCCACGCACATGGGGAGGCACGCTGGACCTGATTTATATCTCTGGTCAGTGGTTAAATGATCTGATACTAGACGATTTAGTAACAGAACCAATGTCATGGTCTGATCATTTTCTCCTTCGCCTAGACTTCCAACCGCCACCACCGCAGGGAGACGGAGCCTATGGTTCCCCCAGGCGCCTGATGGACCCTGAGAGGTTCCTGACGGAGCTTGGGCCATTCCTGAGGATCTGGCCCACGACTGAGGAACTAGTTGCGGCCTGGGAACAGGCCGTGCTGGGCCTGGACCGCGGCCTCTGTTTCTGACCCGCGCAGAGATCTCGACCGCCCTTGGTTCTCCGAGGCTGAGAGAGATGAAATGGAGAAGATGCCTAGAGATACTTGGAGTCCAGCTGTTGATCGACACTAGTTAGGTCCTATTCTAGGACCTACCTAGTGGCAATGAGGAGGCGGGCCCCTATGCCACCCTCATTGCGCCGGCAGATAACCGCCGCCCCCTGTGGTGACCCGCCTCCTTCATCAGGAGGTGCGGATGACCCTTGCAGGGACGCCGAGGAGTTTAGTGGTTATCTATAACAAAATCGCTCAGCGGGATGGTCTGGACCAAATTGGGATGATCCAAGCGAGAGAGGCACGCCTTGTTGAGCCTGTTTGGGATGGGTTTGACCCTGTGGCTCCCGAGGACGTGACAGGTTGTTGGGAGGCTCACCACTACATGTTTATTGGATCCGTGTCCTTCCTGGCTGGTGCTGGCTACTCAGGAGGTGACACGAGGCTGGCTCCAGAGGATTATAAATGCTTCTTTGTTGGAAGGGTTTTCCTGCCTTGAAAGAGGCGGTGGTGAGACCCTCCTTAAGAAGCCCTCTTGACCCAGCTATTTTGGGAAACTATCGTCTCCAACCTTCGCTTTGTTGCAAGGTTGTAGAGAGTGCGCCAGCTACCTGGAAGAATCCGTCTATCTAGACCTGCTCCAGTCCGCTTCCGACCCGGTTACAGCACGGAGACAGCTTTGGTCGCATTGGTGGATGATCTCTGAGGGCCAGGACAGGGGTTATTCCTCTGCCCTGGTCCTATTAGACCTCTCAGCGGCTTTTGATACCATCGACCATGGTATCTGCTGCGGCTGGGGATTGGGAGTGGGAGGCACCGCATCGGTGGTTCTCCTCCTATCTCTCGACCGTCGCAGACGGTGTTGACAGGGGGCAGAGGTCGAGGGCCCTCACTTGTGGGTGCCAGGGGGATTCTCTCGCCTTCTGTTCAACATCTACATGAAGCCGCTGGGTGAGATCATCAGTGGCTTTGGGGTGAAGTACCATCAGTACGCTGATGACACTCAGCTGTACTTCTCCACCCCAGGTCACCCCAATGAAGTTGTCGTTGTCCCGTGTTGGAAGCCGACGGGTCTGGATGGGGAGAAACAGGCTCAAGCTCAATCCTCCAAGACGGA
Source organism: Ahaetulla prasina (assembly GCF_028640845.1). NCBI lineage: Eukaryota > Metazoa > Chordata > Lepidosauria > Squamata > Colubridae > Ahaetulla > Ahaetulla prasina. The sequence goes on along the minus strand of NC_080542.1, from coordinate 150,923,349 downwards.
GTGGCTGTGGATGCCGACCCGATTCAGTCAGCTGCAGCCGCAGCTGACTGTTGGAGGCAGTTATTGGCCCCAAAGGATAGGGTGCAACTTAGGTGTCCTCCTGGATGAGCGGGCTTGAAGACCATTTGACGGCCGCCTCCAGGGGGCCTTCCACCAGGTCCGCCTGGTTCGCAGTTGCGCCTTCCTTGATCGGGATGCCTTGTGCACAGTCACTCATGCACTTACCTCTCGCTGGATTATTGTAATGCTCTCACATGGGCTCCCCTAAGGTGCACCAAGGCTTCAGCTAGTCCAGAATGCAGCTGCGTGATAGAGGGAGGTCTCACTCCATGTAACACCTCCTGCAGACTGCACTGGCTGCCTGTCGCTGGTGCACTTTAAGGTTTTGGTTATGACCTTTAAAGCGCCCATGGCTTAGGGCCTGGGTACTTACGGGACCGCCTACTGTTACCATATGCCTCCCACCGACCCGCACGCCTCACAGAGAGGGACTTCTCAGGGTGCCGCCCGCCAACAATGTCGCTGGCGGCCCCAGGAAGGTCCTTCTGTGGGGCTCCACACTCTGGAACGAACTTCCCCGGTTTACGCCAAATACCTGACCTTCGAGACCTTTCGCCATGACTGAAGACATCTTTTATTCAAGGGGACTGGCTTAAATTTTATGGATTGTATAGTTTTATTATTAATTTTAAACGGGGTTTTAATTTCTATATATTTTAAAATTTTAGGCAAAGTATAATAAGTTTTTTAATTTTGCATTTTATAGATTATTGTCTTGTCTGTTTTTATCTGCCTGTACACCGCCCTGAGTCCTTTGGGAGAAGGGCGGTATAAAAATCAAATAAATGAAATGAAAATGAATGAAAGTAAAAGAAGGTAGAAGAGGGAAGAGTGTTAAAAAGGGGGGTGGTGACTGGGCAAGCCTGACTAATTATATATAACTGTACATTGAATGAGTTGTTTGACATGATTGTAAAAATAAAACTTTTTTATGAAAATAAAAGGAGTACTGGGACCTGTGGGAGGTTTTTAGCGAGAAGGCCTCGGACGTGCTACCCCTCCCCCCATAGGCCTACGGACTGTGCCATAGAAATCCTTCCAGGAGTAAAGCTCTCGAAACTGAAATCCTACCCCATGACACAAAAGGAACTAGGAGAGTTGCAGAACTTTATAGACAAGAATTTGGAGTGAGGATTCATTCAACCAAGTAGCGGCTCCAGTGATGTTCCAAGAGAAGAAAGATGGCACCTATCGTCTGATAGTGGACCACAGAAATTTAAGCAGTGTGTGAGTAGAAAACGTATACCCCATACCACTAATGAAGGATATGTTGGCCCATTTGGCAAAGGGGAAGTTCTTCACAAAATTGGACTTACGAGAAGCCTACTACAGAGTGCGCATAAAGGAAGGGGACAAGTGGAAAACTGCTTTCAATTGTCCCCTTGGCTGCTTCCAATTTCGAGTGCTCCCTTTTGGACTGCAAGGGGCCCCTGTGATGTTCATGCAATTGATAAATGAGGTGCTCCTTGAACATTTCTTTAACGGGGTTCTGGTTTATCTTAATGACATCCTTATCTACACAGAGACAATGGACGAACATGTGAAACTAGTAAGAGCAGTACTCAAAAAATTACTAGCCGCAGAACTTTATGCAAAACTGTGAATTTCATCAAATGAAAATCGATTACTTGGGATACCGTATATCCTCTGAAGGTTTGGAAATGGATCCTGCGAAAGTCCAAGCAGTACTAGAGTGGGCACCCCCTCGCACCCGCAAACAGTTGCAGAGTTTCTTGGATTTTGCCAATTTCTTTTTTTTTTCCAAATTTTTTTTATTTTCCATAATATTTCCAACAATTTAACCAGTGTACAATATATTCAATTATCCAACATTTATTCCTCCCTATAAATTGTACTCAATCGGGCCTGCCCAGTCACCACTCCCTTCCTTAAAGCTTTCTACCCTTCTCTACTTTCTCCATCTTCCTCCACCTCACTTTCCTACTTCCTCTCCTCCTTCTCACTTCCACCCTTTTTGACCCTCTCACTTCCCCTCCTTCTTCTCCCCCTACTACCTACCTACCTACTTTCTTCCTTCTCTCTTCTCCTCTCTCCCTACCCTTTCCCTTCTGGAGTGTTTGCTGAGCAGGCCCGACTTTGCACCATTCCAACTTAATTAATTCTTCAATTATTCATGTACATTGGCAATCAATCAATTTATAATTTTCCCCCTTCTCCCCCTTTCCCCTCCCCCCCAAGACTTCCCAGAACAAAATACAGGGTATTATATCTAACAAACATAATCTAAAATATAACATAAGACATAATCCTCAGTCCTTTCATACCTTCCCACTATCAATTCCCTTCTTTCTTAAATTTACTAATACAAAACAAATCCTAACTTCACTCAAAAGCTAATTGGTATTTTTTAATCTGATACTTATTTTGAATATAATCAATCCACTTTCTCCATTCCAAAATATATTTTTCTTGTGTATAATCTTTCAAGCAGGCAGAAATTTTTGCCATTTCTGCTAAATTGGATACTTTATTAGTCCATTCTCCAATTGTAGGTAAGTCTTCTTTCTTCCAATATTGTGCAATCAATAATCTCGCGGCAGTTATTATGTTCAAAATCAATTTAGTCTCTATAACTGTATACTCTGAAATTATTCCTAATAAAAAAAACTGTGGAGTAAACTTAATCTTCTTTTTCAAAATATTCTGCATGATCCACCATATTTTAATCCAAAAAGCTTTAACTTTTTTACAGGTCCACCATACATGATAATAAGTAGTATCCTCACAATCACATCTCCAACATTTTGCTTTCACATTTGGATACATACACGACAATTTTTTCGGATCTAAATGACTGCTCCTTCCTTTTAATTTCCTCTTCCACGTCCTTTCGCTTTTTCTGCAATCTATTTCTGTATTTATTATTCATATCCAATAAAATTACCCTCATATAGGCCTTACTTGCATCCCAAACTATCTCTATAGGTGTCCCCTTATCCATATTCAGAGAAAAAAAATCCTTCGTTTGTTTTTTACATTCTTTTACATTTTGTTCATATTTAAACATTTTCATTCATCCTCCACAACCTCCTGGCCTCCTTTTCTCGATCAAGTTCAATCCAAACTGGACTATGATCAGACAAAGTTCTGGAACAAATTTTAGTCTTTTTCACTCTGGAAAACAAATCATTAGTAATTAAAATAAAATCAATCCTAGAAAATGATTGGTGTCTGTCAGAAAAAAAGGTAAAATCTCGCTCTTCCTCATTACGTTCTTGCCATACATCTCTCAATTCTAAATCTTCCATCATATCAAAGAAGGCCTTTGGCAATTTGACATGACTTGAAATATCTCTAAGACTTCTTTTGTCTTTCTGAATATCCATCACTCCATTCCAATCACCCATTAATATATTAGTTTTATAATCCCAAAATGCAATTCTTTTGTGTAAAAACTTATAAAACTTCTCTTGTTGTTGATTTGGCGCATAAACTCCTATTAAAAGTATCTTTTTTCACCCCTCCAATAAGGGTTCAATGGCAATATATCTTCCTTTATTATCTGCCTCTATTAATGTTGCTGATAAATTACTCTTTATATAAACAACTAGTCCATTCTTCTTTTCTGTAGCAGATGCAACAAAATGTGTTCCCAATCTTGAATTTATCAAATATTTCTGGTCTAATGTTCTAATATGTGTTTCTTGTAAACATACAATGTCATTTTTAAATTGCTTCAAATAATGAAATATCTTTCTTCTCTTTTGTGGTGAGTTTAATCCATTAACATTCCATGATAAAAGTCTAATTGCCATTATCAGCGATCGGAAACTTTTGAAGCACCAGCCGCAAATCATATCTTTCTTTGGGCCTTGCTCCTCCCACTGTTTTTGTCTTGGCAGTAGCAGATCGAGCCTGTTGAACCTTTTCTTCTTGTTCCTTGCGTTTGGCAGCTGCTCTTGTCATCCTTGGCTTTTTTGGAATCTCTGATCCCGTCTTAGACACATCCAACACTTGTAAAAAGTTTTCTTCCATTACTATCACTTCTTTTTCTTTAATTTCACCTTCCTTTCTCCTACCATCCAGAAATGGTGGACTTCCAGCTTTAAGCACATAAGCATAAAACTCTCATGCTTTGCCAACTGTATTAAAACGATGTGCTTTCCCTTCATAGTAAACTATTATACCAGTTGGAATGTCCCATCTGTACTCAATCTAATGTTTTTTAAGTTCATTCACCAAAAAGGCAAATTCCTTCCTACCTCTCAACATTTTTGGAGGAATTTCCTTTAGTATTAAAATATCTTGACCAGCCACTTGAATCTTGTCTCCTTTAAAAGAAGCTTGTAAAATCTCATTTCTCACTGTTCTAGTAGTAAAATAAATGACAATGTCTCTCGGAAGATTTCTTTGTCTTGCTATCCAGGAATTCACATGATAAATTTTGTCAATATGAAAAGCCACATCTACTGGACAAACTGCCAAAATCTCTGCAAAGGCCTCAGAAAAAATTTGCTTCAAATTCTCTTGTTTATTCTCTTTTAGGCCCCATAATCTTAAAGCAAATTCTATGGCTCTATATTGTACCAAAACAATTTCATCATCTGCTTTATCCATTTTACTTTGAGCTTCCTCAATCTTATTTTCCAATTTTAAATTAACTTTCTTTATTTCTTCTACTTCCTCCTCCAATAAAATCACATTTGATGCCAAACCCTGTACAGCTGACACCAAACCTTCCTTAACTTCTTTATTTCCAATTTGAATTTCTAACATCTGTTTTTTCATCTCTGACATTTCTTCTGTAATTAATTTAAACTTATCTTCTATCTGAGAAGTTTGCAAATTCATAGCATCATTAAGGGATTATCTCATAAAGTCTTTCAAATTATCCTGTAATGCTTCCAAATTTAGTGATTTTGTATCCGCTGTATGTGCTGGAGAAACTCCCAGTGTAGCTGTTCCTGGGGTTTTTGTTACAGTTGTTTTTAATTGTTTTGCCGCCATCTCTTAAAAAGTTTCTCTTTAACTTAATGTTACTTATAAATCTTCTAAGTCTTTTAAAGAAACAGTCTCAATGTCTCTTCCCCCTTCTCGTTACGTTTTAAAAAGTCTCCAGCAATTCCTCAGCAATACACAGCTAGCAGTGAGAGTTCTAACACTTTTGTTTTCAGCTCGTTAACTCGTTAAAGAACAGCCGCCATTTTCACTTTGAAGTCAGCTCCAAAACTTAGAAAAAAATAACAGGGAATTGATTTATTTACTTGCTTTTGTAGTTAGAGTTCTCCCATTTCTGTTCAGTCCGGTATTTTCATCTATAAACTAAAATCGATCCCGGTGTTGGTCACGGCAATTAAATCTGCCGAAGCAGGAAAAAAGACCCGGATCTGGAGCGCTTTGGAGTTCTGAGGGAGCTTAACCCTTCGAACCCACTGGTGTCTTCCAGGGGTTCTAGGGAAGCTCTACCTCTGCCCCTTTTGCTCACCTCCTCTTCTTCGCCCGAACCGCTGGGCAGCTAATTGTCACTGTCCTAACAGTTCAACATGATCCAGAGGTTGGCAATCAGAAAGATCGCATCCATTGCCGGTGGAGCCAATCGAAAGTCTCCGGGTTTTGCCAATTTTTTTTTTTTATATATAAATAATTTTTATTTCCATTTTGCAACATCATATTTATGTACAAACTATTATCCATCATTAATCATTAAATTTTTATTTATTACTGATTCAGGCCTGCCCGATTGCCACTTCCTTTCTTCACAACCTCCCTCTCTACCCTCTACTACTTTCCCATCCATCCTCATCTCCTTCACTTTACTACTTCGTCTCCTCCTTCTCCACTCCTCCCTTCTTCCACCCTATCTAACCTTCTTATTCCCTTCCTCCTTCTCTACTCATTCCTACCTACTTTCTTCCCTCCTTCTACTCCTCTCTCCTTTTCTTCCTGAAATGGCAGTCGAGCATCCTCAATATCATTTAAAAATTTTTAATTTCATATCTTCAAAAATTACTGTACATTAATAATCAATCCATGTATCATTTCCCCCCCTCCTCCTTTCCCCCAGACTTCCCAGAGCAAATACCGGTTTTATGACCAACAATCACAAACTAACGTATACAAAATATACATAACCTCCCACCTTTAAAAATTTAAAACTTTAGATCCCCTCACAATAAAAATAAAAAGATAGGAAAGAATAATAAAAAAAAAAAGAAAAGAAGAGAAGCAATACCAACTTCACATATTACTTCTTCTTACAGTCCATTTTTAAAATTAATCCATCTTCTCAAATTCAATTTTTTTTTCCACTTGTATATTCCTTCAAATTTCATAAGTCCATTTCTCAAATTACTGTCCATCGTCTCGAGCTCAAATTTTTATCACTTATATATTTCTTCAATTGCCATAACATTTAATGTCCGTTCTTCTTACAGTCCATTTTAAAAATTAGTCCATCTTCTAAAGTTCAATTTTTTTTCAGCCATTTGTATATTCCTTCAAATTTCATAAGTCCATTTCTTAATTTACAATCCAGCTTCTCAAATTCAAATTTTCATCACTTATATATTTCTTCAATTGTCATAAGATTTAATATCCAATCTTCCAATACTACTCCATCAATCAAATATCATTTCAAATAAAATCTCTCAAATATAGTATTTCCAGCTTAACTTCATAACTTTTACTGTCTATAAACGTCATTTAAAACAAATAATCATTTAAACTACATCCACAGTATAACAGTAAGCAGTTAAAATCATTACATCCACATTATCTAAATTCATAAATTTCACTTTCCATCCTTCACAATTGAACAATATCATCCCATAAATTTATACCATACGAATAGCAAATAACAAAAATCCTATAATTTATATCCTAAACAAATCAATTCCAAAAATTAACCATAATCATCATGTTCACATCTTTTTTTTTGTTTACATTTATCTTAAACATTCCTCCCCTCTCCCATTCTATTTTCCATCATTTCCAAACCAATTAACTTAGCATCTAACAACAAAGGATTCCCACTCTTTAAAACATTAATATAAAAATGTCTCACTTTCATAACTGAATTAAGAAAATACTTTCTGCCTCTAAAATTCACTGACAAACCCATTGGGACTTCCCATCTAAAATATATCTGATGTTTCTTAAACTCATCCACTAAAAAAAGCAAATTCTCTTCTCTTTCTTAACATTTTAGGAGGAATTTCCTTCATCATTTTTATATCTTGTCCCGATATTTGGAATTTATTTTTATAAAAGGCTTGCAAAATTTCATACCTAACCTTTTTAGTTGTAAAATAAATAACCACATCCCTCGGTACTCTATTTTGTCTTGCCCACCAAGAATTAACACGATAAATTCTTTCAATATTAGTCTCAAAATCTTCTGGCTCCACACCCTTTATCTGAGCAAAGGCTTGTGTAAAAATCTCCTTTAAATTTTCCTTCCTATTTTGTTTCAACCCCCTCACCCTTATAGCATATTCCATTAATCTATATTGTAATATTACTCTTTCTTCATCTGCCTATCTACCTTGCCTGTATATCTTCCATCTTATTATCTAAGTTCCAATTGTTTTGATTTTTGAGTTCTATTTTCCTTTGGAACTCTAAATTAGCTTTATTAATTTCTGCAAGATCATCCTCCATCTGAATACAAGAGCTCAATATTTGCGCAATTGCATCCTTTACCATTTCATTTCCTCTTCTGCTCTTCCACCACTTCCTTAAAATCCAACATCTCTTTCTCTATTTCATCAAATTTTGATCTATTTCTAAAAATGACTCTCCAAAAACTCCTGTAAAGAATTTCTTAATTTTTTAATTTCTTCTTTTAATTTTGAATCTGAGCTGAAGAAATTTCAAAGTTTTAATGACTTTTGGCACTATTTGCTTAAAAGCCATTTTAAAAATAATATATATATAAGCATAATGGACCAAGAAGAAAAAAAATTCAAAAGAAAATTCAAAAACTTTTCTTCTAAATCACTATAATCCCAAAGAAGAAGAAAAATATAAATCAGATTCTGTTTCTTCCATTTAATCATTCCATATATCTTCTATTTTAAACACTAGCTGTTAGCTTTAACTCGCTTTCACACACATTCCACAAAACGCCATTTGCTTTCTTCTCTCCTATCTTCGAGCAAATATATCCTCAGGGGCTTAAAATCTTCTTACAAACAAGTGTTAAAACTCCAGTTTCTCCGTCCATGTTACAGTCCATCATAAATCAATTCCAGTGGAAATTGGACGTTTGTCCGCCATAAAGGCAGAAGCCTCAGCCAGGAGCTTATCAGGCTATGGAAGGAGAACTTTTTTTTTATTGAAAGAGTTTTAAAACAAAACATTTTCCCCTTTCCCCTCCCAAAAACCCTTCCCCTCCCTCCCCCGGCTTCCGGTCAATCACAAGGTATTGTTATACATAAACCAAACATAGAATAAAATTTCCCTTCCAATCCAAATAACCACATCCAAAGCTTTTCATCTCCCAATCCCCTCCCCATTACATAAAATAACTTCCTAATTATTCAAAGGCAATCTGATATTTCTTAATCTGATATCTGTTTTGTAGATAATCAATCCATTTTTTCCATTCAATTAAATATCTTTCCTGCGTATTGTCTTTCAAAAAAGCTGAGATTTTAGCCATCTCAGCCAAATTAGTGACTTTCAATATCCATTCTTCTATTGTAGGTACTTATTTCTTCCAGTATTGTCCAATCAACAGTCTTGCTGCTGTTATTAAATTCAGAATCAATTTAGTCTCAATCCCTGTACAATCCGTTATAATTCCCAAAAGGAAAAATTGTGGCAGGAACTTTATCTTCTTCTTCAGGACATTTTGAATAATCCACCAAATTCTTATCCAAAAGACCTTAATTTTCTTGCAAGTCCACCAAATATGAAAATATGTAGCGTCATCACAATCACACCTCCAACATTTCGCTTGGATATTAGGATACATACATGATAATTTTTGGGATCTAAGTGCCATCTATAAAACATCTTATAAAATTTTCCTTAAATTCTGTGCTTGTGTAAACTTAACATTTCTAACCCAAATTTTCTCCATGTTTCCAACATTATTGGTTCCTGAATATTCTGTGCCCATTTTATCATACAATCCTTTACCAAATCCTTTTCGAATCTATTTCAAGCAACACATTATACAATCTCTTTATATGCTCCTGGGTCTGATTTCTAATTTGCTTTATTAAATTTTCCTCCTTTGCATTATACCAATTTTTGATCTTCTTTCCATCTAGCACTTATTTGCCCATATTGAAACCAAGTATAATTCCTCCTTCTTCATTTAATACCTGTAATTTTTTAATTGCAATCTACCTCCTTCAGCATACAAAAGTTCTTTATAAGTAATCATTTCCTGTTTCTGTTCTATATTTATATTCTCTATTGCATGTCTAGGGCTCGCATATAGGAATCTTGTATTCTAATTTATAGGAATATTTTTCCAGACCAAAAGAGCACTTCTCAACACATGATTCTTAAAAGCCCTATCCACTTTTTTCATAAAATAAGTACGCATGCCATCCATATAACAAGTCATAACCTTCTATATTCAAAATTCTTTCCTCTGTTAAGTTAAACCAGTCACTTATTACTGAAAGGGCTACTGCTTCATAATATAGTTTAAAGTTAGGCATTCTTAAACCACCTCTTTCCGTGAGTCCTGTATTATTTTCATTTTAACCTCGCCTTTTACCCTGCCATATAAATTTGTTAATCCCAATCTGCCAATCTTCCAAATTTTTATCCTTTTTAATTATTGGTATCATCTGGAACAGAAACAAAAATCTAGGTAACACATTCATTTTAATAGCCGCAATCCTTCCCAATAGGGATAACTGCAATTTCTTCCAGATACTCATATCATTCTGAACTTTTGCCATAGCAAGTCATAATTATTCTTATAAAGTTTCTTGTTCGATGAGCTAATATAAACCCTAAGTATTTAACCTTTTTACTACCTCAAATCCTGTCATTTCCTCTAGTTTTGTTTCTGTTGTATAGACATATTTTTAATTATCACTTTTGTTTTATTCTGATTTATTTTAAATCCTGATACCTTTCCATATTTATCAATTACTTCCAACAAAATCTACTTGAATTTATAGGATTTGTTAACGTAACCACTACATCATCTGCAAAAGCTCTAACTTTATACTCATATTGTCTAATCTTAATTCCCTCTATTTTCGTTAATTCTCGTATTTTATCTAATAATGGTTCCAGAGTCAAAACAAACAATAATGGTGATAAGGGACATCCCTGTCTCGTTCCTTTCGCAATCTTAATAACTTCTGTCAAGCTACCATTTATTATAATCTGTGCTGTTTGTTCTCCATAAATCGCTTTAATTATTCTAACAAAACAATCTCCAAATTGCATTTTCTCTATTAATTTAAATAAAAAATCCCAATGCAATCGATCAAAGGCTTTCTCTGCATCCAAAAAAATAAGTGCTGCTGAAGTATTCTTCTTTTCCAGATATTCCAATATATTCTCCCCTTAAAAGCTTATTAGGGTGTCTCAACTTCAAACCTGAATGCTCATCTTTCCTTCTTTGCCCGAAGGAGAGAATTCCAAGCTGTCGGACCCAGATTTACGATGTCCTGACAGCTCTACTAACTAGGGAGTTAGCAGCTAAATCATAGCTGCTCTCCATGAAGCGGAGCCATACCGGAAGTCCAATGGTATGATCCAGAGGTTGGCGATCAGAAAGATCGCATCCATTGCCAGTGGAGCCAACCAAAAGTCTCCGGGTTTTGCCAATTTCTATCACCACTTCATTCCCTCGTTTGCGAACATTGCACTGCCCATCACCAATCTCCTGAAACCAAAAGGAAACACAAAGCCCAAACCATCCTTACCACTAGAATGGTCAATGGAGTGTCAAGCAGCTTTTGAAAAGTTGAAATGACCATTTGCGGCCGAACCTATCCTCAAGCACCTGACATGGAGTCCCTATTTGTGGTTCAAGCAGATGCTAGTGATGTAGCAGTGGGGGCCGTTCTACTCTAAAACAATGCTAAAGGAGAACTTCAACCTTGTGTGTACACATCTCGCAAACTCACTGAAACAAGAGTAGATGGGCCATCTGGGAGAAAGGAGCATTTGCAGTTCACTGGGCTCTCCTAACATGGAGACAATTCTTGGAGGGAGCTAAATACCCTTTTGAGGTGTGGACTGTATTGTCTTTTTTACTTCTGCCTGTACACTGCCCTGAGTCCTTCGGGAGAAGGGCGGTATAAAAATCAAATCAAATAAATAAATAAATAAATAAAATAAAAACTTAGAGGCCCTGAAAACACCCAGAAAACTATCGCCAAAGCAAGCTCGATGGGCCCAATACTTTAACCGTTTCAACTTCTCCTTGCAATACATTCCGGGGGGCAAGAACTTCCTAGCAGATGCTCTTTCCCGCTTGCCTCAATACAATAGTGCTCACACAGAAGTGGCGTGCCCTATACTCCTGGTTCAACAACTAGCAGCCCCGGCCATTACCCAAACCCAAGCTAAAACCGATGCAGCACTACCAGATGATCTCACTAAGTTACTGAAGGAAGCCTTGGAAACAGATGACTGGTTCTTAGCCCATTTGCACGAATGTACTCTGATGGACTGGCCTGGGTGGGGGCGAAACTCTATGTCCCTGCATCAGCAAGGGAGACCATACTTCAGCACTGCCATGATGCTAAAATGGCTGGACACTTTGGGTTCGTGAAAACCTTGCACCTTCTGAAAAGGCAATTCTGGTGGCCAGGACTTAAAAAGGACATTGAATCTTACACAGCAAGTTGTACTGTGTGTGCAGCAGCAAAAAGATCACCAGGGAAACCACCAGGACTGCTGCAAACAGTTGCTTGCCCAGGAGTCCCATGGAAAGAAATAGCCATGGACTTCATAATGGAATTGCCTGAAAGTGGGGGCAATACAGTAATCTGGGTAGTGATGGACTTGTTTTCCAAACAAGTGTAGTTTGTCCCGCGTCCTAAAATACCCTCAGCTAAAACTTTGGTGAAATTGTTTGTACAGCACGTCTACAGGTTACATGGAGTCCCTGAACGAATTATCTCAGACCGAGGGGTGCAATTCACTTCCCAATTCTGGAAAGAGTTTTTACGACTCCTTGGCTCCTCCCACCATCCTCAAACTAATGGATCTTGTGAACGCTCGAACTTGGTACTGGAACAATATCTCAGATGTTACATTAATTATCAACAAGATAATTGGGCAGACCTATTACCTTTTGCTGAAGTGGCCTATAATACTCGGTTCATAATAGCACAGGCTTCACTCCATTCAAGGTAGCTTCTGGTCAAGAGTTTGTCCCCATCCCAGAACTTCCCGAAGAGAAACCTTCTATTCCATCACTGGCTGAATGGATAGAGCAACTACAAAGTACCTGGAAAATAAGTCGCAAAGGTATTGATGACGCGCATCGCTCACACAAAAAACATGCTGATTAAAAAAAGGGCTCCTGAAAAGAAGTACCAAGTAGGGGACAAAGTGTATCTGTCCACCAAATATTTACAGACTACTCAAAAATCAAAGAAACTTGGACCTAAATAGATTGGACCTTTCCCCATTGTGAAAATTATCAATCCAGTAACTGTCCAACTGGAACTACCCAAAACACTGAGAAGAATTCACCCTGTTTTCCATGTTAGTTTAGTGAAACCTGAATACACATCCCCCATTAGAGCCATGTCTACTCCCCCCCCAGTACCAATTCTCATAGAAGAAGAACAACATTTTGAAGTGAAAGAAATCCTAGATTCTAGAAAACATAGAAAGAAAATCCAATATCTAGTTGCTTGGAAACATTTCCCCTTGTCCCAAGCTGAATGGGTGAACAAGGAAGATGTGCGTGCTACCAAAAAGCTAGCTCAATTCTATGAGAAATATCTTTATAAATCCTAATCTGTTTTTTAATTCTTTCCTAGGACTAACGTCCTTATTGCAGGAGGGCCAAATGTCAGCCTCTGTTCGTCAATCTCCACTATTGTTTAAGTGTTTTTATTACTTAGTACAGTGCTTAGCTGTTTTATTACCTTGTTAAGTGTTTATGACCTTTTTCAATGTTTTATTGCTACTTTGCTGTCATGCATGATTAATGGGGTTGGGGCTCTTTAAGAGTGTCGGCTGTCATTTGAGAAGAGGAAGGACTCATAGATTCAAACTGTCAGATGTGCGAAGCCAGCAACGGACTCTGCATACCAGACCGAAGGATAACACCGGAAGAAGAACCTCACGTGACTCATAAGGGGAAAGGCATTGGCCTAGATCTGTCTGACCTTTGGAGGGAGGAGGGATGAATGAGGGGAAATGTATCTGTAAGCCACACCTATTCAGTTCTAGCTTTTCTTCTATTGCAATCAGAAGTGCTCAGTAAAAGTACCTTTCTCTATAATTAAATGGAGTCAGGGTTTTCCTTTCTTGAGTAGTGATCGGAGGCAATCTGACAAATGGAACATACAGCTAGAGGGATATAAATTATTTAAAAGAAATAGACCAAATAAAAGAGGAGGTGGAGTTGCACTATATATAAGAAATAACTACATCTCTACAGAAATAGAGCACAACAATGATGAAAATTACCTTGAATGCATTTGGGTCAATATTAAAGCGGGGGGGAAATGATATTGCCATAGGTCTATACTATAGGCCACCCAACCAAACAGAGGAAGTAGATGAACTTTTTGCTAGTCAGCTAACTAAGGTATGTAGGAAGCACATCACAGTAGTAATGGGGGATTTTAACTACCCCGACCTCAATTGGGAGACAAACTCTGCACCAAGTGGAAGATCCAATAGGTTTCTAACAAACCTAGCAGACAACTTTGTTTCCCAAAAAGTAGAGAAGGGAACAAGGGGATCAGCCATATTGGACTTAATTCTCACTAACAGAGATGACTGGGATATATACGGGACCACCTGCTACCACCAGTAGCCTCCCATCGACCTGTGCGCTCTCACAGGGAGGGCCTCCTTAGGGTGCCGTCGGCCAAAAAATGTCGGCTGGTGGCCCCCAGGGGAAGAGCGTTCTCTGTGGGGGCTCCTGCCCTGTGGAATGAACTACCCGTGGGGCTACGCTTACTTCCTCATCTCCGGACCTTTAAGCGCGAGCTTAAGACTTTTTTCTTTCATCAAGCAGGGCTGGCCTAATGATAAATTTTAATTGAGGGTTTTTTAGCGGGGTTTTAGTGGGGCTATTTTATTTTATAATTTTATCTACTTATCCCCTCCAAGACAGAGTGGTGTGGGTTCCAGTGTCCCGGTACAGTCAGCTTACGCCTTCACTGACTGTTGGGGGTGAAGTATTGTCAACAATTTGTGTTCTCTCCAGCTGTCTTTAGAAGAACATTTGACGGCTGTCGCCAGGGGAGCATTTTATCAGGTTCGCCTGATTCGCCAGTTGTGCCCTCTCCTTGACCAGGACTCCTTATGCACGGTCACTCATGCCCTCGTTACTTCCCGCTTGGACTATTGCAATGCTCTCTACATGGGGCTCCTCTTGAAGAGCACCAGGAGGCTTCAGCTAGTCCAGAATGCGGCTGCGCAGGTGATAGAGGGAGCACCGAATTGCTCCCATATAACACCTATCCTGCGTGGCCTGCACTAGCTGCCGGTAGCCTTCCGGGTGCACTTCAAGGTGTTAGTGACCACCTTTAAAGCGCTCCATGGCTTAGGACCGGCATATTTATGAGACCGCCTTCTGCCACCTATAGCCTCCCAATGACCTGTGCGCTCCCCCAGAGTGGGCCTTCTCAGGGTGCCATTGACCAAACAATGTCGGTTGGTGGCCCCCAGGGGGAGGGCCTTCTCTGTGGCAGCACCGGCCCTTTGGAATGAGTTGCCTCCGGGTTTACGCCAACTCCCCGACCTCCGGACCTTCAAGCGGGAACTGAAGATTTTATTATTTCATCGGGCGGGACTAGCCTAAGTGTATTTTAAATGTATTTTAATTGTAATTTTTAGGGGTTTTATGTCGGTCTAAGACCGTTTTAGTCGATTGCCCTGTTAAATATTTGTTTTAAAATTCTTTTTAAACTTGTTATTTATTCTCTGTATTTTAATAAGTTTGTATACCATCCTGAGTCCTTCGGGAGAAGGGCGGTATAGAAATTAAATTATAAATAAAATAAATAAATAAATAAATAAATAAATTTTAAATATTCAGCTCATGGAATCAGATTTTTAAATATATATTGTATTTTAATTTTTTTGTACATTTGTTTTATCTATGCTGTACACCGCCCTGAGTCTTTGGAGAAAGACGGTATAAAAAGTTGAACAATCAATCAATCAATCAATCAATCAATCAATCAATAAAATAATAGAAGGTGCTGAAGCTACAGGAACCTTGGGGGCAAGTGATCATGCAATACTGGAATTCAACATTATGCAAACACAAGTAGTAAAACAAAGTCAAACTAGAGTCTTGGACTTTAAGGGAGCTAATTTCAATAAACTTAGAGTTTAAGAAGGATTCCATGGATGAGAGTCGTCAAGGGGAAAACAACTCAAGAAGTTTGGGAAATTTTGAAAAGTGAGATTATAAAAGCCCAGTCTAACACAATACCAATGAAGAAGAAAAATAATAAATCTCAAAAGAAACCAGCATGGATGCATAAAGAACTATCTGACAAATTGAAAGACAAAAAGGACAAGTATAAAAAGTGGAAAAAGGGGCAAATAACTAAGGCAGAATATCAGCAAATAGCCTGAGCCTGTAAAGATGAAGTGAGGAAAGCTAAGGCTCACAATGAACAAAGGCTAGAGACAAAAGTAAAAAATAACAAAAAAAAGCTTCTTCCAACATGTTAAAAACAAGAAAAAAGTCAAGGAAACAATTGGCCCATTGCTGGGAGAAAGTGGCAAGAAGGTGACAAGCAACAGGGAGAAAGCAGATCTACTTAACTCATTTTTTTGCATCTATCTTTACACAAAAGGAAAAAACAATCCAATCTATCAAAAACAGCACCACAAAAAACAGATTAGGAACACAAGTTAAAATAAGGGAAAAAATGGTAAGTGAACACCTGTCTACCCTAGACAAGTTCAAATTATTATTATTATTATTATTATTTATTGAGTCTTTATACCGCCCTTCTCCCAAAGGACTCAGGGCGGTGTACAGCCAGAAGTAAAAACATAAAATATATACAATTAAAACCACAGTTAAAACATAGCAGAATTATAAAGGCTGATAATTAAAATTAAAATTTTAAATTTTAAAATATTAACAAAACCCCAAAATTAAAATTCCACACTATTATGCCAGTCCCGCTTGAAGGAATAAATGTGTTTTAAGCTCACGACGGAAGGTCCGAAGATCAGGCACTTGTCGTAGGCCAGGGGGAAGTTCGTTCCAGAGCGTCGCCGCCCCCACAGAGAAGGCCCTACTCCTGGGGGCCGCCAGCCGACACTGTTTGGCAGACAGCACCCTGAGGAGACCCTCTCTGTGAGAGCGTACGGGTCGGTGGGAGGCAAAGGGTAACAGCAGGCAGTCTCGTAAGTACCCGGGTCCTAAGCCATGGAGTGCTTTAAAGGTGGTAACCAAAATCTTGAAGCGCACCCGAAAAACCACAAGAAGCCAGTGTAGACTACGGAGCAGTGGTGTTACATGGGAGCCTCGAACGGCTCCCGTTACCACTCGCACAGCCTCATTCTGGACTAACTGTAGTCTCCAGATGCACCTCAAGGGCAGCCCCATGTAGAGAGCATTGCAGTAATCCAACCTAGACGTAACCAGAGCGTGAGTGACCGTGCATAAGGCATCCCGGTCAAGGAAGGGACGCAACTGGCGGACCAAGCGAACTTGGTAAAAGGCCCTCCTGGAGACGGCCGCCAGATGTTCATCAAAAGACAGCCGTCCATCCAGGAGGACACCCAAGTTGTGAACCACCTCCTTTGGGGCCACTAACTCGCCCCCAACAGTCAGCTGCGGATGCAGCTGACTGTACCGGGGTGCCGGCATCCACAGCCACTCCGTCTTGGAGGGATTGAGCTTGAGTCTGTTTCTCCCCATCCAGACCCGTACAGCTTCCAAACACCGGGACAGCACTTGACCGATTGCTGGGGTGGTCCGGGTGGAAAGTACAGCTGAGTATCATCAGCGTACAGATGATAACTCACCCCAAAACCACTGATGACCTCACCCAGCGGCTTCATAGATGTTGAACAAGGTGGCGAGAATCGACCCTGAGGCACCCCACAAGTGAGGCGGCTCGAGGACCACCTCTGCCCCCTGTCAACACCGTCTGCGACCGGTCAGAGAGATAGGAGGAGAACCACCGATGCGGTGCCCCCACTCCTAATCCCTCCAACCGGCGCAGCAGGATACCATGGTCGATGGTATCAAAAGCCGCTGAGAGATCTAATAGGACCAAGGCAGAGGAGCAACCCCTGTCCCTGGCCCTCCAGAGGTCATCCACCAACGCGACCAAAGCCGTCTCCGTGCTATAACCGGGTCGGAACCGGACTGGAATGGGTCTAGATAGACTGCTTCCTCCAGGTGCCGGGGGAGCTGCCATGCAACCACAGTCTCTACAACCTTCGCCACAAAGCGAAGGTTGGAGACTGGACGGTAATTTCCCAAAATAGCTGGGTCCAGGGAAGGCTTCTTGAGGAGAGGTCTCACCACCGCCTCTTTCAAGGCGGCGGGGAAAACCCCTTCCACCAAAGAAGCATTTATAATCCCCTGGAGCCAGCCTCATGTCACTTCCTGAGCAACCAGCACTAACCAGGAAGGACACGGGTCCAGTAAACATGTAGTTGCATGTAACCTCCCCAGCAACCTGTCCACGTCACCAGGACCAGATGGATTATACCCCAAGGTTCTGAAGGAACTGGCAGACGAGATCTCAGAACCACTGAACTATATCTTTCAAAGATCCTGGAGCACCCGGGAACTGCCAGAGGATGGGAAAAGAGCTGATGTAGTTCCCATCTTCAAAAAAAGAAAAAAAAACAGATCCAGGAAACTACAGACCTATCAGCCTGACCTCAATACCAGGGAAGATTCTGGAAAAGATAATCAAGCAACAAATCACCGAACACCTAGAAGCAAACAAAGTAATAACCAAAAGCCAACATGGGTTTGTCAAAAACAGATCATGCCAGACTAATCTCATTGCATTCTTTGACAAAATGACAAAATTAATGGACGAGAAGAATGCTGTCGATATAATTTACTTGGAGTTCAGTAAAGCATTTGATAAAGTAGACCATAACCTACTACTAGATAAAGTAGAAAAATGTGGGTTAGACAGCACCACCACCAGATGGATTCGTAACTGGCTGACCAACTGCACTCAAGGTGTAGTCCTCAATGGAACGACATCCACATGGAGGGAAGTATGCAATGGAGTACCCCAAGGCTCTATTTTAGGCCCAGTACTCTTCAACATCTTCATCAATGACTTGGACAAGGGGATAGATGGGGAACTCATCAAATTTGCAGATGACACCAAGCTGGTAGGAATAGCCAACACTCCAGAAGATAGGCTCAAGTTACAGAAGGATCTTGACAGACTTGAACATTGGACGCTATCTAACAAAATGAAATTCAACAGTGAAAAAAGTAAGATTCTACATTTAGGTAAAAAAACCAAAATGCACAGGTAGGGGCCGGTTTAGCTCAGGCTGGTAAAGCCTGTTATTAAGAACACCGAGCCTGCAATTACTGCAGGTTCAAGCCCGGCCCAAGGTTGACTCAGCCTTCCATCCTTTATAAGGTAGGTAAAATGAGGACCCAGATTGTTGGGGGGGCAATAAGTTGACTTTGTAAAAATATACAAATAGAATGAGACTATTGCCTTATACACTGTAAAGCCGCCCTGAGTCTTCGGAGAAGGGTGGGGTATAAATGTAAACAAAAAAAAAAGAAAAAAAGGTACCATATATGTGGTACCTTGCTCAATAGTAGTAACTGTGAGAGGGATCTTGGAGTCCTAGTGGACAACCATTTAGATATGAGCCAGCAGTGTGCAGCAGCTGCCAAATTATAGGCTTATATCATGACATGACAAAATGACAAAATTAATAGACCAGAGGAATGCTGTCGATATAATTTACTTGGACTTCAGTAAAGCATTTGACAAACTTGAACATTGGGCGCTATCTAACAAAATGAAATTCAACAGTGAAAAAAGTAAGATTCTACATTTAGGCAAAAAAACCAAAATGCACCAGTACCGTATATGTGGTACCTTGCTCAATAGTAGTACCTGTGAGAGGGATCTTGGAGTCCTAGTGGATAACCATTTAGATATGAGCCAGCAGTGTGCAGCAGCTGCTAAAAAGCCAATTCTGCATAAACAGAGGGATAAAATCAAGATCACGTGAAGTGTTAGTGCCACTTTATAATGCCTTGGTAAGGCCACACTTGGAATATTGCATTCAGTTTTGGTCGCCATGATGTAAAAATGGTATTGAGACTCTAGAAAGAGTGCAGAGAAGAGCAACAAAGATGATTAGGGAACTGGAGGCTAAAACATATGAAGAATGTTTGCCGGAACTGGATATGTCAAGTTGAATGAAAAAAAGGACTAGGGGAGACATGATAGCAGTGTTCCAATATCTCAGGGGCTGCCACAAAGAAGAGGGAGTCAAGCTATTCTCCAAAGCACCTGAAGGCAGGACAAGAAGCAATGGTTAGAAACTAATCAAGGAGAGAAGCAACTTAGAACTAAGGAGAAATTTCCTGACAGTTAGAACAATCAATAAGTGAAACACCTTGCCTGCAGAAGTTGTGAATGCTCCAGAACTGGAAATTTTTAAGAAAATGTTGGATAGCTATTTGTCTGAAATGGTGTAGGGTTTTGTGCCTGGGCATGGGGTTGGACTAGAAGACCTCCAAGGTCCCTTCCAACTCTGTTATTAGAATAGAATAGAATAGAATTTTTTATTGGCCAAGTGTGATTGGACACACAAGGAATTTGTCTTGATGCATATGCTCTCAGTGTACATAAAAGAAAATATCAATGTCTGGAATGATGGTATTGAATGCTGAACTAAAGTCTACAAAAAGGACCCTTGCTGGTCTAACTCAAGATGTTTAGGATGTAGTGCAGAGCCATATTAACAGCATCATCTGTTGGTGCTGGTATGCAATGCAAGTCTAACAGTGGATCCTGATGGTTTTCAGGTAGGAAAGCACTAGCCTTTAGGTTTTCATGACTACAGAGGTTAAAGCAACTGGTCTGTAGTCATTCAGTTCCTTGATGGTGGGCTTCTTCAGCATGGGATGATGGTAGAGTTGAAACAGAAGGAACATAGCACATCTCTAGTGATTTATTGAAAATATGGGTGAAGATGGGGGCCTATTGGTCAGCACAGACTTTTAAGGAAGAAGGAGTTAGCTTTTCTGGGTCTGGAGCTTTTCCTGGCTTTTGTCTATGAAATAGGTCTTGCACTTCCTTTTCTGTGATCACTAGGGGTTGTGAACCCAATGAAATGGGGTCAGTTGTAGGAGGCTTGGCTGTTGTTGGTGTGTCTGAGATGGGGGTTGTGGAGATAGGTGGCTATAGTTTCCTTTCAAACCTGCAGTAAAACTCATTCAGGTCATCTGCCAGTTGTTGATTACCTTCAGCTTGGGAAGGAAGTTTGCCATAGCCAGTGATATTTTTAAGAGTTTTCCACATGTTTGCTGGTTCATTTGCTGAAAACTGATTCTTTAGCTTTTCAGAGTAGCTTCTTTTTGCTGCTCTGATCTCCCTTGTTAGTGCATTTTTGGCCTGATTGTACAGCATTTTATGACCTTTTCTGTAGGCTTCCTCTTTGGAATGTCGTAGCTGCTTAAGTTTAGGTGTGAACCAAGGTTTGTTGTTACTGTATATTCACAAGTTCCTTGTAGGTACACATAGGTCTTCACAGAAGCTGACATATGATGTTACAGTATCTGTGAGTTCATCCAGGTCTGCAGAGGTATCTTCAAAAATATTCCAATCAGTGCAGTCAAAACATGCCTGCAGCTTTAATTTTGCCTCCTCTGTCCAGGTCTTCACTGATTTAATTGTTGGTTTTGTGGTTCACCTTGTACCTGTAAGCAGGTACAAGGTGAATCATGCAATGATCAGAGTGTCCTACAGCTGCACGTTGTAAAGACCGATAAGCATCTTTTAGTGTTGTGTAGCAATGGTCTAGAGTATTCTTGCCTCTGGTGGGACAATTGATATGCTGAAAGTATTTTGGTAGCTCTTTCCTTAAGTTTGCCTTGTTTAGATCACCCAAAACAATGGCCAGTGAATTAGGGTGCTTGGCTTCAGCCTCCATGATTTGGTCAGCTAGAGTTCGTAATGCCTTGTTTACACAGGCTTGTGGTGGGACATAAACAGCAATTAGAAGAAATGAGGAAAATTCACGAGGCGAATAGTATGGTTTGCAGTTGATAATTAAAGTCTCTAAATTGTTGTCACAGAATTTGTAAATTATTTTAAAATCTTGACACCAGTTGCTGTTAATATATAGGCATAAGCCTCCTCCTTTCTTTTTACCAGATGTTTCTGTAATTCTGTCTGATCGTTCAATCTGAAACCCTGTTCAGGCTGCTATCTTCAATTGATTCATTTAACCAGGTTTCAGAGAAGCATAGGACTGCTGAATTGCGAAAATCAGAATAGTATTTGTTTAAGAGGAGTATTTCATCCATCTATCCAACATAACATTATTATGTTATGTTATTATGATGATGATGATGATGAAGAAGAAGAAGAAGAAGAAGAAGAAGAAGAAGAAGAAGAAGAAGAAGAAGAAGAAGAAGAAGAAGAAGGAGGAGGAAAAAAGTCTCCACTGACAATCAAACATGGCTTCAATGACAAAGTTGAAACTGTTTCACACTTAATATGTGACTGCAGCAAAATCGTGCAAGCTGATTAGAAAGCTAGAAATGATTGAGTTGCTAAATTAGTCCACTAGCCACTATGCAAAAAATGTATCCGAAAAATCATGGGAGCACAAAGTGGAAAAAGTTACAAAAAATGAGACGGTGAAGATCTTGTGGGACTTTCAAATACAGAAAGATCGTCATTTGGAATACAACACGCCAGACATCACGGTTGTCGAGGGCCGAAGTATACAGTTTATTGATATCACTGTACCAGGAGACGCCAGAGTCGAAGAAAAAGAACTGGAAAAAAAAATCTTGAAATATCACGATCTGGCCATCAAAACTACATGGCTATGAATGAAACATGTAACCGTGATACCCACTGTCATCAGGGCACTTGGTACCATGTCCAAGAATTTTACAAAACCACATCAAGAAATTGCAGCTTCCTGCAATCACACCAGTGGAACTGCAAAAGACTACGCTACTTGGAACAACGTACATCTTAAGAAGATACTTGGTTGATACCTAGGATCCTGGCAGCAACCCATATCAACCATTAGCACCAGTCAATTGTATTTGACACATATTTAAATGTTCAGTTGAAATACAGTTGAGAAAGTCCAAAGATATTTCACATGAAGAATCCTCCATTCCTCTACCAGCAATAAAATACCTTATGCCACCAGACTCCAAATTTTGGGCTTAAACAATTTAGAATTATGCCAACTTCAGTCTGACCTAAGCACAGTACATAAAATTATCTGCCACGACTTCCTGGTTGGCTCCGTTGGCAATGGAGGTGATCTTTCTGGTCACCAACCTCTGGATCATGTTGGACTGCTAAGACAGCGACAATCAGCTGTCCAGCAGTTCGGAAACCCCCCTCTTCGGGAGAAGAAGCGGTGGTGAGCAAAAAGAAGCAGAGGTAGAGCTTCCCTAGAGCTCCTGGAAGATACCAGGGGGCTCGAAGGGTTAAGCCCCCTCAGAACTTCAAAGTGCTCCAGATCTGAGGCTTTTTTCCTGCTCCAGCAGACCTAATTGCCGCGACCAACTTCCGGGACCAATTTTAACTTAAAGAAGATAATACCGGACTGAACAGAAACAGGAGAGCTCTAATTATAAAAGCAAGTAATCAATCAATTCCCTGTTATTTTTTTTTTAAGTTTTGGATTTGACTTCAAAGTGAAAATGGCGATCGTTCTTTAATGAGCTACAGTTGAAAACGAAAGTGTTACAATTCTCTGTTTGCTGTTTATTGCTGAAGGCCAGCTGGAAATTTTTTAAACATTGTAATGAGAAGGAGAAGAGATCGAGATATTGAGACGGATTTAAAAAAAAAAGACTTAAAAGGTTTATACGTAATATTAGCCGGGACCAATTTTAACTTAAAGAAGATAATACCGGACTGAACAGAAACAGGAAAGCTCTAATTATAAAAGCAAGTAATCAATCAATTCCCTGTTATTTTTTTAAGTTTTGGATCTGACTTCAAAGTGAAAATGGCGATCGTTCTTTAATGAGCTACAGTTGAAAACGAAAGTGTTATAAGTCTCACTGTCTGTTGTTTATTGCTGAGGCCAGCTGGAAATTTTTTAAACATTGTAATGAGAAGGAGAAGAGATACTGAGACTGGAAAAAAAAGACTTAAAAGGTTTATACGTAATATTAAGTTAAAGAGAAATTTTAAGAGATGGCAGCAAAACAATTAAAGTCAACTGCTACAAAAACTCCAGGAACATTAACACCGGGCGTCTCTCCAGCACATACAGCAGATACAAAATCACTAAATTTGGAAGCACTTCAGGATAACCTGAAAGAATTTATGAAAGAATCTCTTAACGATGCTATGAATTGGCAAACTTCCCAGATAGAGGATAAGTTTAAATTAATTACAGAAGAAATGTCAGAGATGAAAAAACAGATGTTAGAAATTCAGACTGGAAATAAAGAAGTTAAAGAAGGTTTGGTGTCAGCAGTACAGGGTCTGGCATCAAATGTGATTTTATTGGAGCAGGAAGTAGAAGAAATAAAGCTAATTTAAAATTGGAAAATGAGATTGAGGCAGTTCAAAGTAAAATGGATAAAGTTGATGATGAAATTGTTTTGGTACAATATAGAGCAATGGAACTTGCTTTACGAATCCGTGGACTAAAAGAATGTAAAAATGAGAATTTGAAGCAAATTTTTTCGGAGGCCTTTGCAGAGATTTTGGCAGTTCGGCCAGTAGATGTGGCATTTTATATTGATAAAATTTATCGTGTGAATTCCTGGATAGCAAGACAAAGAAATCTTCCCAGAGACATTGTTATTTATTTTACTACTAGAACAGTGAGAAATGAGATTTTAAAAACTTTTTTTAAAGGAGACAAGATTCAAGCAGCCGGCCAAGATATTTTAATACTAAAGGAAATTCCCCCCAAAATGTTGAGAGGTAGGAAGGATTTTGCTTTTTTGGTGAACGAACTTAAAAAACGTCAGATTGAGTATAGATGGGACATTCCAATTGGTATAATAGTTTACTATGAAGGGAAAGCACATCGTCTTAATACAGTCAGTAAAGCACAAGAGTTTTATGCTTATGTGCTTAAGGCTGGAAGTCCACCATCTCCGGATGGTAGGAGAAAGGAAGGTGAAATTAAAGAAAAAGAAGTGATAGTAATGGAAGAAGACCGTTTACAAGCGTTGGATGTGTCTAAGATGGGATCAGAGATTCCAAAAGAGCCAAGGATGACAAGAGCAGCTGTCAAACGCAAGGAACAAGAAGAAAAGGCTCAACAGGCTCAATCTGCTATTACCAAGACGGAAACAGTGGGAGGAGCAAGGCCCAAAGAAAGATATGATTTGCGGCTGGTGCTTCAAAAGTTTCCGATTGCTGATAATGGCAATTAGACTTTTATCTTGGAATGTCAATGGATTAAACTCACCACAAAAGAGAAGAAAGATATTTCATTATTTGAAGCAATTTAAAAATGACATTGTATGTTTACAAGAAACACATATTAGAACATTAGACCAGAAATATTTGATAAATTTGAAATTGGGAATACATTTTGTTGCATCTGCTACAGAAAAGAAGAATGGACTAGTTGTTTATATAAAGAGTAATTTATCTGCAACATTAATTGAAGCGGATAATCAAGGAAGATATATTGCTATTGAACTTTTATTGGAAGGGAGAAAATACTTTTAATAGGAGTTTATGCACCAAATCAACAACAAGAAAAATTTTATAAGTTTTACATAAAAGAATAACATTTTGGGATTATAAGACTTATATATTAATGGGTGATTGGAATGGAGTGATGGATACCCAGAAAGATAAAAGAAGTCTTAGAAATATTTCCAATCGTGTAAAACTGCCAAAGGCATTCTTTGATTTGATGGAAGATTTAGAATTGAGAGATGTGTGGCGAGAACGCAATGAAAAGAGAGATTTTACATTTTTTCTGACAGACATCAATCTTTTCTAGGATTGATTTCATTTTAATTACTAATGATTTGTTTTCAGAGTGAAGAAGACAAAATTTGTTCTAGAACCTTGTCTGATCATAGCCGGTATGGATTCAGTTAGATCGGGAAAAAGAGGCCAGGAGGTCGTGGAGGATGAATGAGAACTTGTTTAAATATGAACAAAATGTAAATGAATGTAAAACTCTAATGAAGGAATTTTTTTCTTTGAACATGGATAAAGGGACACCTATAGAGATAGTTTGGGACACCAGTAAAGCTTATATGAGGGGAATTTTATTAGAGATGAATAATAAATATAGAAATAGACTGCACAAAAGGCGAAAAGAACTAGAAGAGGAAATTAAAAGGAAGGAGCAGTTATTGGTAGGCAATCCAGGAGATAGTAAAACAAAAGAGTCAATAAATATATTAAGAGGTCAATTTAATATGTTAATGGCAGATCAGGTGGCAACTAATTTACAATATGTAAGACATAATTTGTTTAATAATTCTAATAAACCTGGAAGGTGGTTAGCATATTTATTAAGAAAGAAACAGAAACGACGTATAATTGATAAAATAGAATATAGAGGTAAGGAAGTATATCAGCAAAATTTGATTAAAAAAGCTTTTTTAGAATATTATACTAAGTTATATTCTAGAGATGTGATTAGTGATAAAGATATAGATAGATATTTACAGGACCACGGTATTTTAGAAATTACAGTAGATCAAAGGGAAGAGTTGAATCAATTAATTTCTTCAGAGGAAATAGTGTTTGCAATTAAGCAGCTTAAAGCGAATAAAGCACCAGGTACAGATGGCTTGACAACTACTTATTATAAAAATTTACAAAATGAGATGATTGTACCACTTAAGGAGTTATTTAACAGAATACAAAGGGGAGGAGAAGCTCCTCCTTCATGGAGGACAGCTTTGATCTCATTAATACCTAAAGAAGATCGAGATGGTGTTAAACCAGAGAATTATAGGCCAATATCGCTTTTAAATATTGATTATAAGATATTTGCTAAGATACTAGCGAATAGATTGATGCCACTGATGAATCAATTAATTCATAATGACCAATCAGGATTTATTAAGGGGAGACAGATGAGATATAATATGAGACAAATTGTAAATTTACTTGAATATTTGGAAAGAAACAGCCAGGTTTCAGCAGCATTCCTCTTTTTGGATGCCGAAAAAGCTTTTGATAGATTGGATTGGCAGATTTTGTTTAAAGTAATAGAAAAAATGCAATTTGGGGATTATTTTATTCAAGCAATTAAGGCTATATATCAAAAGCAAACAGCTCAAATAATAGTAAATGGTGGATTAACAGAATCTTTCAAGATTGAGAAAGGGACTAGACAAGGATGTCCCTTGTCACCATTATTATTCATTCTAACTTTGGAAATATTATTGAGTAAGATACGTGGTTTAGATCGAATAAAAGGAATTAGAATTAAAAATCAAGATTATAAATTAAGAGCGTTTGCAGATGATTTGGTTGTTTCTTTATCTCAACCAATACATTCAGCTGTATATTTGATGGAGACAATTGATCAGTATAGTAAGGTATCTGGGTTTAAAGTGAATCAACAGAAGACAAAATGATAATTAAAAATATGAATACACATCAGAGGAAGAATTAGAAAGAATAACTGGATATGAAGTAGTTAAAAAGGTTAAATACTTAGGAGTATACATTACAGCATCGAATGTAAAATTATATAAAAACAATTATGAGGTATTGTGGGGAAAAGTAATTAAAGAAATGGAGAAATGGAAGAAGTTACAATTATCATTGTTGGGAAGAGTGGCAGCTATAAAATGAATGTTTTGCCTAGATTTTTATTTTGTTTCAAATGATTCCAATTTTGAAGAAAGATGCAAATTTACAAGAATGGCAAAAGGATTAATAAATTTGTATGGAAGGGTAAAAACCGAGGATAAAGTTAAAATAATGCAAGACGTTAGGAAAGAGGGGTTTAAAATGCCTAATTTGAAATTGTACTATGATGCAGTTGTTTTAACTTTAATTTCTGATTGGATTAATTTAACAGAGGAAAGGATTTTGAATATAGAAGGTTATGGTTTGTTATATGGATGGCACATGTAATATATGACAAGAAAATTGATAAGACATTTAAGAATAATATGGTCAGAAGTGCGTTGTTGAGGATTTGGAAAAATATCAATATAAGTTAGATGGAAAGATACCAATATGGACCATCCCCAGACATATGATAGAGAATATAAATATATTACAAAAATGGAAGTTATCACTTACAAAGAGCTTTTGACTATGGAAAAGGGAATTACAGTTGAAATCTAGGGAGAAATTGAGGATGAAGGAAGAAATTATACATGGTTCCAGTATGGACAATAGCAATCTAGATGGAAAATAGATCAGAAAATTGGTATAAGGCAAAGTGATGATAATCTGGTAAAACAAATAAAAGATCAAGGTCAACAGCATATAAAGAGATTATATAATGTATTGGTTGAAATTGATTCAGAAATGGAGTTGGTTAAAGATTGTATGGTAAAATGGGCACAAAATTTTCAACAACCTATAATGTTAGAAACATGGGAAAAATTTGGGTGAGGAATGTTAAATTCATAAGCACAAAATTTAAGAGAAAATTTTTATAAAATGTTTTATAGATGGCATTTAGATCCTAAAAACTGTCATGTATGTATCCAAATGTGAAAGCAAAATGTTGGAGATGTGATTGTGAGGATGCTACCTATTATCATATATGGTGGACTTGCAAAAAGTTAAAGCCTTTTGGATTAAAATATGGTGGATTATGCAGAACATTTTGAAAAGAAGATCAAGTTTGTTCCACAGTTCTTTTATTAGGAATAATCTCAGATTGCACTGTTATAGAGACAAAACTGATTCTGAATTTAATAACTGCTGCAAGATTATTGATTGCACAATATTGGAAGAAAGAAGACTTACCTACAATTGGAGAATGGATTAGTAAAGTATCAAATTTAGCAGAAATGGCAAAATTTCTGCCTACTTGAAAGACTGTACACAAGAAAAATATATATTGGAATGGAGGAAGTGGATTGATTATATTCAAAATAAGTATCAGATTAAAAAATATCAATTAGTTTTTGAGTGAAGTTAGGAATTATTATGTATTAGTTTAAGAAAGAAGGGAATTGATAGTGTGATGGTGTGAAATGGAATATGTTTTATGTTATATTTTAGATTATGTTTGTTAGTTACAATACCCTGTATTCTGTTCTGGGAAGTCTCGGGGGGGGGGGGATGGAGGCGGGGAAGGGGAAGACTATAAATTGATTGGTTGCCATTGTACAGGAATAATGGTAGAATTAAACAAGTTGGAATGGTGTAATGTCGGGACTGCTCGGCAAACACTCCCGAAGGGAAAGGGTAAGGAAAGAGGAGTAAAGAAGGAAGAAAGTAGGTAGGTAGGTGGGTAGGGAGGAAAGAAGGAGGAGAAGAAAGGATAGGAGGAGGAGAAGAAGGAGAAGATAGAGGTTAGAAAGGATGGTAGTGAGAAGTGGGAAGAGGAGGAAGTAGGAAAGCGAGGAGAAGGTGGTGGGGGAAGTTTAAGAAGGATGAGAAGGGAAGAAAGGATTAAAGGGGGGAGTGGCAGTCGAGCAGCCCTGACTGAGTATAATTTGAGTATAGGACTGATTGTTGGATAAGTGATTGTATTGTACACTGGTCAAATTGTGGGAATTATTATGGAAAAATAAAAAATTTTTGCAAAAAAAATATATATATATATTATCTGCCACAATGTCCTGCATGTCAATGACTACTTCAGCTTCAACCACAAACAATACACAAGCAAATAATAGATACAAACTCATGGTAAACCGCTCCAAACTCGATTGCAGAAAATAACAGAGTGGTCAATGCCTGGAATGCACTACCTGACTCTGTGGTTTCTTCCCCAAACCTCCAAAACTTTAATCTTAAACTGTCTACTGTTGATCTCACCCCATTCCTAAGAGGTCTCTAAGGGGTGTGCATAAGTGTACCAGCGTGCCTACACTCCCTGTCCTAATATTCCTTTTTATTTTTCATACTTAACTCTTTTCATGTATTCAAATTATGTTTATACTTTTACGTTATCTTATATATGCTTGAAAAATAAGTAAATGAATGAATGACTAAAAGAGATAATAATAATAATAATAATAATAATAATAATAATAATAATAATAATAATAATAGTAGTAGTAGTAGTAGTAGTAGTAGTAGTAGTAATAATAATAATAATAATAATAATAATAATAATAATAATAATAATAATAATAATAATAATAATAATCTGCTCGCAAAATTCGCCGATACATCATGCAGTCCTAAATTCTTGGGAAGTGTTCGACTAGTGTTCTGTGATACGAAATCCAGCATAATTATCTCGTTTGCTGTGTATACTGTCATTTTGTGTAAATAATAATAATAATAATAATCTGGAAAATGGAACCGTTTATTGGAAGTGAAAACTATGGACTGGTCAACATCAAAAGAGGGATTTTCCAGGGGGATTCTTTGTCACCTCTGCTGTTCATCATTGCTATGGTTATCACCTTTAAAGCGCTCCATGGCTTAGGACTGGGTTACTTACAGGACCGCCTGCTGCTACTGGTGGCCTCCCATCGACCAGTGCGCTCCCACAGAGAGGGTCTCCTCAGGGTGCCGTCGGCCAGACAATGTTGACTGGCGACCCCCAGGGGGAGGGCCTTCTCTGCGGGGGCTCCAGCCCTCTGGAACGAGCTACCCCCAGGGATATGCCAACTCCCTGGCCTCCGGGCCTTCCAGCATGAGTTGAAGACTCTTTTATTTCATCGTGCAGGACTGGCCTAATAGTTTTTAATGAGGGTTTTTAGTAGTTTTTAGAATTTTCAGCCTATTTAAATTAATCTTTTAAATTTGTTTTTAATGTTTATATTTGTTTTTCCTAGTTGGCTGTAAACCGCCCTGAGTCCTTCGGGAGAAGGGAGGTATAGAAATTGAAATAATAATAATAAAATGATCCCCCCTGTCAACAATTTTACAGAAAACTAACCTGGGTTATCAAACTGCTAAAAATTCACAGAAAATCTCTCACATGCTGTACATGAATGACCTGAAGCTATACAGAAAATCAGAAATTGAAATCCATTCACTGACCAATACAGTTCGAGTTTTCAGCACTGACATCAGCATGGAGTTCGGCCTGGACAAATGTGCCACAGAAAGAAAGAAAGGGAAGATCATAGAAAGTGATGGAATTGAAATGCCCAATGGACAAACCATCAAGTGTAACCAACCCGAAGCCTACAAATACTTGGGCATACTGCAGCTGGACAATATCAAGCATGGGCAAGTGAAAAATGTTGTCAGCAAAGAATACATGCAAAGGGTCAGGAAACTTCTAAAAAGTAAACTGAATGGCGGTAACACCATCAAGGCTATAAACAGCTGGGCCATACTCATTATCAGATATACTGCTGGAATTGTAAACTGGACACAGGCAGAGCTGGACAGTCTGGATAGGAAAACAAGAAAACCAATGACCATACACTATGCGCTGCACCCGTGTAGTGACGTTGACAGGCTATATTTGCCCAGAAAGGTAGGTGGCAGAGGACTTTTGCAAGTGAAGCAGACAGTCGAAGAAGAGAAACATGCTCTGGCAGCTTATGTGAAAGACCATGTTGAACGAGCTTTGATGGAGGTCAACAAGAGGAAGCTGCTAAAAGTACAGCAAACCAAGTATCAATATAGGAAAACAGTGATGCAAGCTCGAGTTGACAGCTGGTGTAACAAAGCACTGCATGGACAGTTCCTTGAAAAGATCCAAGGAAAAGTAGATAAGGAAAAGACCTGGTTATGGCTGACCAATGGAACATTGAAGAAAGAAACAGAGGGTCTGATTCTTGCGGCCCAAGAACAAGCCATTAGAACAAATGTAATCAAAGTCAGAACAGAAAAATCTGCTGATGATCCCAAATGCAGACTCTGCAAAGAAGCGGATGAAACCATTGATCACATACTGAGCTGTTGTAAGACAATAGCTCAGACCAACTACAAACAACGTCACAATACAGTTGTTCAGATGGTCCACTGGAACTTGTGTCACAACTACTATCTGCCTGTAGCAAAGAACTGGTGGGATCATAAGCCTGAAAAAGTAATTGAAAATGAGCATGCAAAACTATTGTGGGATTTCCGAATACAGACTGATAAAATTTTGGAACGCAATACCCCGGATATCACGATTGTGGAAAAGAAAAAAGTGTGGATAGTCGACGTTGCTATACCTGGTGACAGCAGAATCAATGAGAAACAACTTGAAAAGGTCACCAGATATCAAGATTTGAGAACTGAATTGCAGAGACTCTGGCATAAACCAGTGCAGGGGTTCCAGTGGTACTCGGCACACTGGGAGCTGTGCCTAAAGACCTAGGCAAGCACTTAAAAACTATTGGCACTGACAAGATCACCATTGGTCAGCTGCAGAAGGCCACCTTACTGGGATCTTCTCGCATAATTTGCCAATACATCACACAGTCCTAAACGCTTGGGAAGTGTTCGACTAGTGATCTGTGATACAAAATTCAGCATAGTTATCTCGTTTGCTGTGTATACTGATGTCGTCATCATCATCATCATCATCACCATCATCATCATCATCATATGACCAAGAGCTAATGCTGAACAGGCCTTTCCATGTCAGGGTTTATTGTCTCCAGGGGAAGCGGAAACCTGGGGCTCTTGGTGGGGAAAAAGCTCCCTTGAGGGTCCCGGGGATCCCCATGGCTGGCACGACTCCCATCTTTGTAGGGAAAGACAACATAATTGTGGCATCTGAGTTTCCATTGCCAGCTGGGAGCCGGGAGTCTTTGAGAAGCAACCCTAAAGGGCAGGTGTGAAAACACTATAGACAGGTGTGAAAAAGTGGCTGCCTTTGAGAGGGGGGGCTTGTTTGGATATGCTGCCCCCTCCCAAAGGGGTCCTAGGAGAACTGTATTGCTCTCAGGACCAGAAATAAAGTTGAAATGTATCAGTCTTGTTTCTATTGTGTATTATTACATTGTATCATTGTGTTGGCTTAGGCTGCTGTTCCTTTACACCATTAGTTGTCTGAAACGATACATTCAGAAATAAGGCAGCAAGAAAAAGAAGGATAAATAGGCCACAAGCCAAACTTTTCAAGGAACAGAATAAACCCAGCAGGGTCCCAGGAAACACCTCCATACAGAAGTAAAAGAAAACACCATGGGAAGATGAGGGAACAAGGTGCGACTGGGGAGGGGAGGGAAATGCAGGTCAGATGGTCGTGGGAACACAATGCCTCCCTGGCCAGAGAAAAGATGGCTTGCATGCCAGGGTCCACCCTAAGCCTGGCCCCTTTGTGGCACCACCCCCAGTAGTAGGGGTAGGAGCCTACTGGCTTAACAACCGGTTCGCTAAGCGCGCCAGACGCATGGGCAGTTTGGAGAAAACTCACCTTGAGCCAGCAAGGAAAACAGCTGAGGAGTGGCAATCCACTCTGCCGCGCCAATCAGCTGGGCTTCGGAAACGGAAGTATAGATCAGTATAATGCAGGGATGGGTGGACCCACTTCAAAATTGGAGCGAACCGGTTTTCTCATGACTGATAGTTGGAGCTAACGATTTGCCTAAACCAGTCAAATCCCACCACTGCGGCCTGTGGCATTTGTCCTCAACCCCGGCAGGTTCGCCAGGACCACAGAGACCCAGGGATACATCGGGAAGGATGGCCGGCTGCACTGCATCTCCCCTTTGCTCTATGAAATTGGCCTGGTCAGCCTGGAAGTTTCTCTGGACGGCGGGAAGACATTTCCTTGGTCAGCATCTTGGAGTTCAGGTCAGCCGCTTCTCTTCTTTTCCTAATTTGCACGTCCTCTTCCCTCAAGCACAGAGTGAATACGATGCCTCTGTTTTCCTCCAATGACAATTGATCCAGAGCAATAGTGAAAAGCACCTTTTTCTGCTCTTAAATCACAAAACAGCCCAACAAAAAAGGTTCCGCAATGCAATGTGGGGTGAAGAGATGAAATTGGGGAAAGAGCAGCTGAACCGTGTCTCCCCCTGGCCTTTGCTGCTTCTCAGGTAGCATACGAGTGGCAGGTGGGGGTGGGGGGATAGAGATACGGCCTCCCAATTCTCCTCAGCAGAACAAAATGGGTCGGGTACCCCATGTCCCTTCTTTTAAAAAAAATGGCATGATGTGTTTAGTGGTGATAATTGTCCCACTTGTTTGGCAATGCAGGCAGTAACTAACTCACATCCTCTTTCCTTTCCAGTTCATCACAATAGGGTTCCCCCGTCAGACAAAAGCACACTGGTGAACGAAACCAAGTGGCAATACTATGGCACTCCGGGGATGAGGGGACACCTGACTGTCACCTGGAACCCTGACATGCTGAGATCCAGCCATGTTCATCTAGAAGTTTGGGGGTACAACGAGACAGGTAAGTGGCTCTCATTCCTGCACTTCCCAATGCCAGGAAGGCAACTTGGATGGAAAAGGAATGGATAAATTAACTACACAGTGTCTATGATCTGATGGTCACATTTCTAGCAGCCGTAGGAAAAGTCAGCCACCTTCTGATCTGTCTTGCGAGCTTTTGGAAAGCTCTTCGGTCAACCAAAGTTGGGGCTGCAGAAACAGCTGAGGGCCAAGGGTGTTTGCTAGGCATGTCAGTAGTCACTGACAATGTTACCCAGTTAGGGAACAAAACTCCTGCAACAGACAGCCAAACTCCACCTTGCAACCCTGAGTGAAATCTATTTTCTTTTATAGAAGCCAGCCATTTTCTGCCATCCAGCAGAATTACAGAGTTTTTGCAGTCTGGCATATATGGTAGCCAGGGACAGGTTCCAAATCCCGCCACTACTGGTTCACTCGTGCATGCATGCGGAACTTCTGCCCATGTGCAGAAGCATCCAGGTGGGTGGGTGGAGCTCAACGCCGCCGCTACCGGTTCGCCCAATCCGGTGTAAACCGCTAGCAACCCACTACCGATGGTAGCTCTAGTCTAGGTGTCAGCAATCTTAAACACTCAAAGAGCCACCAAGGTCCTAACCAGAAGCCCCCCATTCAATTCTAGAGCCGACCAGAAGTCCAGTTCCCTCACCATAGAGTCTCCTCCTAGCACAGCATCCTTTTTTCCTCTATTTGCCCTAACTGAATGCCCTATCAATTGTGGAGCTGACTGGCAACAGGGAGCCACAGCAGAGGGGGTGAAAGAGCCACATGTGGCTCCAGAGCCATAGGTTGCTGACCCCTGTCCTAGCAAAGGCAGCCCAACATGTGGTGTTAAATCTCTAGTAGAACAGAAAAAAATGGTGTCCATATGGCAAAGGATGGCTTCAGATGGACTAACTTGGGTTTCAGAGACAAAGCAAGGTTTTAAAGACTGGCATGGCTGTGGGGTCCTTCAAAATCCCCAGGTTTGCTTTTCCAAAGACGAGACGCCACCTTAGAGGAAGCATGCCACTTCTGCCCTGTTCTATGGTGTTTTCCCATGCCTGCTCTCTCAAGTCTCATGGGGCAGGAAGCTCCGATCACAGACAGGTTGTTCCACCAATCAGCCAGCCAGTGGTGGGATTCAGAAATTTTAGCAACTGGTTCTCTGGCCAGTTGCTGGATGGGTATGGCCATGGGTGGGTATGGCCTACTTGGCCTCCTGCATCATAGGGGGTGCATTTTCACCCTCCCCAGGCTCTGGAGGCTTTCCTCGAGCCTCTGAGAGGGCGAAAACAGCCTCCCCCAGGCTCCGGAGGCCTTTGAGAGGCCAGAAACAGACCAGTTTTTGGACTTCCAGAACTTCCGGAAGGCCCATTTTTTGACCTCCCCAGGCTCCAGAGGCTTTCCTCGAGCCTCCAGGAGGGCAAAAATGGCCTCCCCCAGGCTCCAGAGGCACACTGGAGGCTGCGTGGAGATTCCTGGAAGAGGTGGGTTGGGGCGGGTGGGGTCAGCCAGTCCTTGCAACTACCAGTTCGGTAAAACAGATTAAAATTAATATCCGGTTCTCCAGAACTGGTCCAAACTGGATGAATCCCACCCTTGCAGCCAGCCCATGCCATGAAAGGCTTCAGAGGTGTAACTCACACACTGAATTGCACCACGAAGCCTCCAGAAAGCCAGTCGCAGCTTGTGATCCAGGGGGTTACTTTACATGGTACCCCCAAAACTGTCTCTGTTCTGCTGCATTCTAAGCTGATTATAGACCCCCAGATGGCCTCTGACAGCTGCCCCACATAAAGCGCATTGGGGTAGCCCAACAGGGAAGGGACCAAACTGCGAGTGGCCACTATGAAGAAGGAATGGGCATCCCGAGAGCAGAGAGGAAGCCATGCAAAGGCTTCTGGGCTACGATCACCACCTGCTCAGCAAGCAGGAGTGGCAAGTCCAATAGGACCTCCAAAGCACACACTAGCTCCACCTGGAACAGGAACAAAAACACAATTCTTTACCACCAGTGGTGGCTCTGCCTTAAACGGCTACAAACTGGCATCAGCAATGGATGGAAAAGCTGCTGTTTGGCCGCAAGAGCCGTCCTGTCGAGACTCCCTCTGTCCCAGGTGCCGACAGCTGCCTGGCCTGCAGGCATCCCCACTCCAGCTATCAGCCCCAGCTGAGTTGGAAGAACCCGTCCTGTAGTAGAGGGCTATTGCCAGGCAGAGCCAAGTGTGCCAGTCTTTAGGACAGTGTCCTGCCTGCATGGAAAAGGCAGCTGCTGGGCTTGGGTTTCCAGGAGCTCCCACTGCCCCAGCTGCAGCTTTTCTTTCACCAAGAGGACATTGTGGGGAGGGGGGATGGATCCAGCAGCGTTCTCCCACAGTGGCTTGAGGTGCAGCTGGTGGGATGTTTCAAGTCTCTTCCTTCCTTCCTCCCTCTCTCCTTCCCTCCCTCCTTCCTTCCTTCCTTCCTCCCACCCTCCCTCCCTCCTTCCTTCTTCCCTTCCTCCATCCCTCATTCCCTTCCTTCCTTCCCTTGTCCAGGCAAGCCTTATTCTGACACCTGGACAGCTGAGTGGAAGTACCTCTACTCTCTGGAGCGGAACTACCCAAATACGGGACACTTCAGGTTCCTGCCTGCACCCTCTGCTCAGTACGGGGGCTGGGAAATGGGTGCGCTGAGGATTTCTGCCAACAACTCTTCCGAAGGCCAGCAGTGAGTATCCCAGGCGCTTCTGGGAAGGCACATCAGACCCTCTTGACCCCGACTGGCAAGCATGGGAAAACTGGGAGGGTGGCTACAACCGGCTGGTTGCAACAGCCTTCTGGCACAAAAGGTCCACTTTCCTTCAAGCAGCTCTCCCAAGGGTGAAATCTATTTACCTTCCCTACCAATTTGGAAGTGCATGCACTGTACAAGAATCACGTGCCTGCTTGAACCCTCTGCACATGCGCAGAAGGTAAAAAACAGATTACTTCCTGGTTAAAACCAGGAGGTAATGATGACCAGGCGGGCGGGCAGAGCCTCATGCTGACATTGCTACCAGTAAAGCTGAACCGGTCTGAACCACTAGCATTTCACCTCTGAGCTCTCCCCAGTGAGATCAGCCAATCCCACTAAGATTCCCAGTTTTTCCTGGTGAAGCAACTCGGCTTCTTTCACGCCGCTTCCCACCCAGGGCTCCCCATCCTTGTTTCACTGAATAGGGGCCTCATTTTAATGGCTTCCTGGTCTGGATCAATCCTCAACCGAGTCAGGCCCAATTAACATTTGGTTTGGAGACCTCCAAGAAATGGCAGAGCTGTCCCTAGACTGGGAACTTTAAAGGATCTGGGATAAAGACGGCACCCCTGGCAAATCCCGTCTTCTTCTCCAGAGAATTACAGGGACGACTCTGACAGTCCTGCAAGATGAGCTTGACTCAAAGGAGTGATGACTTGTGCTGTTTCCCAACACGAAATGGATTAGGCAAAGTCAAAAATGCCATTCCTTAGAAATGAGCTGTTTCCACAAGCGCAACCCAGACCAGATTTGGCTGCCCGCCTCGTGTCCTGGTAACTTTGCTGGCCCATTTGAGTCTTCTCCCTCTGGTTCTCAGAAACGTGGCTGCCATCTGGAGCACGGAGCACGCCATGGCCTGGCACCTGGAGGACTATTTCCGGAAGGACTCTGCCGCCTGGGCTGCGGCTAAGTGCCAGCAGTGGGACAGGAAGGAGGCGGACCTGCCTGGGTTCCTGGAGGAGATTCCTGACTGTCCCTGCACTTTGGCCCAAGCCCGAGCTGACTCTGGCCGCTTTCACGTAAGTCCCGGCTGCCCGGCCCAGAGGGGCTGCTTAAGACAGGGGCATTCCAGGCTGGCTGCTAAGGTGGCATCTGGTTATTCTAGACTCACACGGCATGAAAGGAACTGATGCCTTTGAAGGGCTCCAGGTCAAAGCAGAAATTTGATGGGATGATCGCCCCCCCATGCTCAAACCCTGAGAACTGTTGGGGGGGGATAGAAGGGAAGGGAGGCTTCTTAATGGTGGGGCATCCTGGCAAAAGCAGAGATGGAGAAAGCCCTGCAAAGGATCCCCTTCGGGTTGGAGGGGAAAGGCCAGACTCTCAGGGGGCTCTCCTACACCTGCTCCCCCATCTGGGAAGGCAGAGAAAACCTCTGCTCTTCTGTACCTTGGGTTACATTAGGCAGCGGCAGGACGGGGACCCGGTTGGTGAGGCTGGCTCCTTATCAGCCGAGGATCGGTTTCCTCTTGGCAACAGCCCATGTGGCTCCCTCCGCCCATCCGCACCCACTCCAGGGCATGGCATAAGAGTACAAGGTGGTCCAGAAGGGCAGAGAGTGCACTAGAACTGTCTAATCTTCCCCACTCTTGATGGGAGCAAAACAAAGGAGGGTCGCTAATCTAATCAGACGGCTTTTCCTGCCTCTCTTTGACTCGTTGCTGGCTAGGTGGCTCATTGGCTAAGACACTGAGCTTGTCGATCAGAAAGGTCAGCAGTTTGGCAGTTTGAATCTCTAGCATAGGTCTCCTGTGTGAGTAGGGGGTTGGACTAAATGACCTCCAAGGTCTCTTCTGTTACTGTTTATTTGTTTGTTTGCAACCATCCACAAGGGAAGCCGGTTTTACATGCAAGCCAGGCAAAATATGGGCAGCCCACAATGCTGCCCACCGACTGGCAGCCTGGACAGCCAATGAGTTGAGTGGAAACGGTGCAGAGCAACGCCTCCAGAGGGTTAGGCATGTGGCCACCAGAGGCTCCTATTCCTCTCCTCTTCCTCAGGCTGAGTCAGGACTGCCAAAAGGCCATGAGAGGTTTTCGGGACAGGTGGAGAGTTCACGCATCTCTCACCATTTATTTGTTTGTCATGAGGTTATGTAGCGTCACCTAACTGGCATGGGGATTGCCGCCTGCCCCAGCCTCTTGAAATCTTCACAGGGTTATGGTGGAGGAGGAGGAAGGCGTGTCAAGTGTGTTTGTTGCCTTGAGCGACTTATGAAGTAAGAAAAGTGGGATCAAAATCCAATAAAGAAACAAACTATTACTCTAAAATCATCTCCCAGACCAGAAGACAGAGGCCAAAGGGGAGGGGGCACCCCACATCAGCTGGGAGGGGCTGATTCCTATGGATTGCTCCAGCCACAGAGGGATCCATGATGACCTGCATCAGATGATAGCCAACCCTAGGGTGCATAAAGGGGGTGAGGTGGGGAGCATTGCATTGGTCGGGTGAAGCTGCCTCAAATCAGAGGGACCGGCCGAAGCCTCATCAAGGCCCTTCACTGGAGGAGGGGGAGGCAAGGGGGCACCCTGGCTGGCTCAGCACCCTCCTGGTGGTATGCTGGGCACTGCCTTGGCCCGGAGCTGCCCTAGTCTCTGCCTGCCTTCCTGCCTTGGAAAGAGCATTAGGGTTAGGTTAGGTTAGGGCAAGGGTCGGCAACCTTAAACTCTCAAAGAGCCATTTGGACCCATTTCCCACAGAAAAGAAAACACCGGGAGCCACAAAAACCTTTTGACATCTAAAATGAAGATAATGCTGCATATATTGTTTTTTACCTTTATGCTATGTATAAAAAAACTATAGTGTGTTGCATTTATGTAATCAATGAACTGCTACGGAGAAAACAATTTTTTATTTCTGCATGCAGCAAAAACATTTTGAACTCTGAAAAAAAAAGAGTCGAAAAGCTCGATGAATCATGTGTCGGCGAGTGTTGCACATTGGCGGTTGTGACGCATGTTTTGAGTGACAGGGAGCCGCAGCAGAGGGATGAAAGAGCCACACGCGGCTCCAGAACCGAGGGTTGCAGACCCCTGGGTTAGGGTTCAGT
The DNA here is from genome assembly GCF_028640845.1 of Ahaetulla prasina. NCBI lineage: Eukaryota > Metazoa > Chordata > Lepidosauria > Squamata > Colubridae > Ahaetulla > Ahaetulla prasina. The sequence goes on along the minus strand of NC_080542.1, from coordinate 150,883,700 downwards.
GGCAATTCCTGGCAGAAGGACTGAGCAATGCCACTTCTGGGAAAGGATGGAGGAAGAACTGCTCTCTCTCCCCTTTGGCCACAGGGTGGGTCACTCTGGAGAAGTCACCTAAGGCAGGTTGTGCCAGTTTTGCCCTGGGGAGGAAGTGGGGAGGGATTATCCAGATACTCTATCCAAAGCAGGAAAGGGCCTTCCTTGGAGGGGGAGGGGGAGGGGGAGGGTTTTCTGCCATTTCTATGTGCCGATCAAAGTGTCGGTTTTAACTTTGATGGCTTAAATCAGCCCATCCAGGATTTACTTCCCCTTCCTTGTGCCAGCTGGCTAGGTGGCTCAGCGGCTAAGATGCTGAGCTTTGTAGATCAGAAAGGTTGGTCTGGTTCGAATCCCTAGTATAGGTCTCCTGCATTGAGCTCCTGCATTGACCACATGACCTCCAAGTTCCCTTCCAACTCCATTGCCTTTTAGATTAAATAGGGTTCAGGCCACCCTGTTGCCAAACCTCTAACAAAGGCTAGCGGAGGCCAACAGATCCCATACTTGGGTTCAGCACCAGGTGCCCCTCTGCTCCTCAGCTGCCCTGTTGGAAAATGCCCTTTCCCTGTTCTGGCCTCTGGGAACCCTCCACCCCCCCCCCCCGGCTGTCTGGAGAGCGAGCGACCCCCGAACAGCCTCCAAACTTCACGGATCTGCCAATCACCCTCTGGGCTCCCTTCGGCAAAGCTTTAGCACTACTGATAGAGGCTTCAAAGATTTTAGCTGCTGAATCTTACACTGTTTGGATAGAAGTTGCGAAAGGGCAAAACTGACCAGTTTGGTCAAAGAGAGAGAGAGAGAGAAAGTTGAAGACGTTTTCAAAGACCTGGTATGGACATTCGGTGGGAATTCATAGCACAAATCAATAAAAACACATGAGATTAAAAAGACAAAAGACAAAAGACAAATGTCTAAACTTATGTCTCGATGGCAGGTTTTCTTTCTTTTTTTGCTTCATTTCATAACCAGAAAAGCCGCAGTCTTTTTCTGTCTCTCTCCTTCTCTCCCCACTCTCTTTTGACACTCTGATAGTTTGTATGTGTTGGAATCGTTTGTTTCTTGGCCTTAGGGCCCTTTTTGTATAAAGAAGAAAAGACTGCATTGATGATTCACAGTTTTGGGGAGTAAAAGGATTAAAAGGGAAGGAAAAGGGAATTTAAAGGTAAGGAGGGGGGCAGTATGATGGTAACCCCTTGACAGAAAGAAGAGTGGAAATTATCCTTTTTTTTTTTATCCTTTTCTAATCGTTGGATTCTTTACATTTTGTACTTTTCTTATGTTGCAATAGTCTACTGTGAATAACTACACAAGTTTTACAACTTTTTAGTGTTTAATCCCTTGAATGAAATCAGACCAAGCCACAGAGCCATTTTCCCAGGGATTTTGACCAAGCTCGGCCTCTTCCAATTTCAGACAGATTATGGGTGCGACATAGAGAAAGGCAGCGTCTGCACCTATCACCCTGGGGCAGTTCACTGTGTCAGAAGCGTCCAGGCCAGGTAAGGCTCTTCTGCCCTCAGCCAGGAAACAACCTACACCCCCATCCCCAAAGTCCCCCAGGATTTAGGGTGGGGCACACACAAAAATGGAAAACAATCCATGGCCCCTAAAGTATTGAAAAGGAAAACAAAACTCACTGCACCTGAGACAGCCTCTGGATGCGAGGCCTGCCCTAAGAAAAGCTGGATCTCTGGGGACCTGGATCACCTGGGGGGGGCCCAGCCATCCTCATCCTCCAAAGGCCTTCGGGCTTCCTCCGGACGAGTTCTGACCCTTTCCCCCTCCTGTTCTCCCACAGCCCCCAATACAGTGCAGGGCAGCAGTGCTGCTACAGCGATTCAGGCGCCCAGGTGCTGACGGGGGACTCCATGGGGGGCAGCACCCCAGACCGAGGCCACGACTGGGGAGCCCCTCCCTACAGGAAGCCCCCCCGCATCCCAGGCTTCTCCCACTGGTTGTTCGACGTCCTCAGCTTCTACTACTGCTGCCTCTGGTCTGACCACTGCCCCGTTTATTTCAAGCACAGGCCCTCCAGCGGCTGCCAGAGATACCGGCCGCCCCAAGCTGGTAGGTTCCCTACTTTAGGCTGCTCCCTTGGTCCAGATAGAGCTCGATTCAAGCAGGTTGCCTCTCCTGAGTTTGCACTCGATGTCAGGGTTCAGAGTACCAGTGGTGGAATTCAATTTTTTTTACTACTGGTTCTGTGGGAGTGGTTTGGTGGGCGTGGCAGGGGAAGGATACTGCAAAATCTCCATTCCCACCCCACTCTGGGGCCAGCCAGAGGTGGTATTTGCCGGTTCTCTGAACTACTCAAAATTTCCACTACCAGTTCTCTAGGACCTGTCAGAACCTGCTGAATAGCACCCCTGGTTCCGATGGATGCTGAGTTGACATTTGGACTGGGACCAACCGAGTAAGGGGAAACCCTCCCCCCATTTCTCCTTCCCGCAACCCCCCCCCCAGCAATATTGCCTGGGGTTCCTTTTAAGCTGGTTGGTTCAGCTCCATTCCTCAGTTTGCTGCCTCCACTCTTCTGACCCTTTGGGGATGAATCTTATGCCAGGGGCTTCTGGCATAAGATTAAACCCCCAGCCTCAGACTTAACAGACTTGAACTCACCTTGGAAGAAGAGAGCAAGAACAGGAGGACTACAAGCCTCGGGGAAAGAAGGCCCCAGGGAGTGGGGAGAGAGAGAGAGAAGTGGAGGGGAACAGAACTTCTTCTCTTATAAGAAAGAGGTGGCTGAGGGCAGCCCCGTCACTCTGCCCAGTTCCTGTTCCCAGTCCTGGCAGTCCCAAATCCAGTGGTGTATTAACCATTAAGCAGACTAAGCACGTGCTTAGGGCACCAGGCTCAAAGAGGGCACCACAAAGTTGAGAAAGAGTAAAAAAACAATTAAGATTTGTACAGTATGCATGAAGGAGGGGGGGGCACCAAGATTTGTCAGGGCACCAGTGAGCCTTAATCTGCCATTGCCCGAATCTCTGGGGATGTTCCCTGAAGGGGGTTGGCGAATCCTAGAGCCATGTCTGGAGAGACAGGAGTGGAGGCCAGAGTTTGGGGGGAAACGTAGCACAGGCAATCCTGAAGAAAGCCCAGCCGTTGCTTATATATCCTACATTAGGCGGCGGGGGACTCAAATTGGATGAAAGGAAAGAGCAGGGGTGAAATGCTACTGTTTTGGACAGGTTCATGCAAACCGACAGTAATAAAAGCTACCAGTTTGGGCGAACCGGTAGTTTAAAAAATGCTACCAGTTTGGACGAACCAGTATTTGTCACGATCAGCTTGCCCCATGATTTATATTCCCTAGAAAGCAGGATATCCTACTTTCTAGTGAATCTAAATTGCATGGCACAACTGTTTCCCCCCCCCCTCGCTGTTCTACTTACCTTAGAAAACGTTTCTTAAGCCCCCTTTTTCAGCACTGTGTGGTTGCACCTGCAGTGCGCATGTGCACAAAGTGCACATTTAGTGCGCACCGCACATGCGCGCACACAGCAAACTGTAGCAGACCTCAGAGGATTTCACCACTGGGAAGGAGGGAAGGCGTTCAGCCTGGCCGAGCCTTCTCTCCACTGGTCCCCAGTCAGGGGCAGAATCTGCAGCCCAGGCACACAGACCCTAGCAAGGGAGGGTGGCGGCGGGGGGGGCACTCCCTCAAACGCAGAGCTACCCTCAGGGAAGAGGCCTCATCTTCCTACTCTCTGCTTCACTTTCTTTTTTTTCCCTCAGCTTCGGCATTTGGAGACCCACACTTCATCACTTTCGATGGCCTCAATTTCACCTTCAAGGGCCTGGGTGAATATTTGCTGCTGGGATCCAAATGGACCTCCTTGAGCATCCAAGGGAGAACTCATCGGGCTCAGCTGCTGAACAGAGAGTCAGGTGCAGCTCTCCTCTTTGGCTTTTGGCCTCCTCCTCTTCCCCCCTCACCCTCTGGAGGATTCATGGGGAGGGGGTGTCACAGCCCAATGGCTGCATTAAGCTATCATCAGCTTGACTCCGCAAAGGAGCACTGGGGGGGACTCGTGTCCCACATAGAGGCCGATGTCCTAACGGTTCTAACTTCAGGACTGGGGTGGGTAGATTCCCTGGCGTCCCCTCCCCCCCACATAGCATGACCTGTCAGGGGGGGACCAAGAACCCCAACCACTCTCACTTAGCCTATGGAACAACTTTTGGTAAAAGGGGGTTTAGCTCCCAGCCAAGGGCTTCCCTCGCAACAGGCGGGGGGCATGTAGAGGGGCGTCAGTCGGCCAGGTAAAATCCAGCCAGTCTCAGGTGTGGAAGGCTGAAGGGGAAAGGAGAAACCCAGGACAAATGCGAGGTCCTAAACCCTCATCCCTTCCCAGGGACATTCCCGCTCAGATATCTTTGTCTGCATCCAAGATAGGGAGGGTGTCCTCTCTTTTCCTTCATTTTCTCCTTTCCCTCCATCCCTGCATTCATCACTTGGTCCTGGGATTGACACCTCTTCTCTACCAAGGAGGAGGAGCTGTTGGTGCTCCCTCCCACTTACACACTCGCACAGAATTCTGACCTAGGCTCCCTTAACAAGCAGGAGGCAAGCATTACTAGCAAAACCTCTTTTATTAACAGGACTGTGAATGACGTTCCTTCACAGTCAGCAAGGTTTGTCCAAACAGTTTTTCAAAGGAATATTTCTCAATTCACCTTATTGCATTTGGCAGCTTGTTTGGCAAACTGCCACGTTAATTGTTTCCAAGCGCAGTACAAGGCCAAACTTAGCACAGTCTCTCAGAGTCACGGAATGAACAAATTGTTTCCTGCAAAAGCCCACTCCCTGTTTGCTCCTCTTTTATTTCCTATGGGAGGGGCCAATTATCTCCAAGGTATGGCCTTACTCCCTGCTTTCTTAATTGTTCTTGTCATCTGGCAGCTCTGCGCATGTGTACACTGGGAATGGGCTCCAGCTGTTCCTCTGCCTCGCTGCTGCTGTCTATCTCCCTCTCTGCCTCTTGACGCAGAGCCCTCATCTGAGCTTTCCCCAGCCCTCAGGACTGGCCCAAGTTCCTCCCCAACCTCCTCACTGTCCGACTGTGCTATCAGCTCTGCTGGCCACCAGTGAGCCATAACACACGTGCACACACACACCTAAAAAGGGCCACTCCTATCCTGAGCACCAGTTTACAATTTCCCTAAAAACTTCATCAAAGGAGATCATGGGAAAGGCCTTTGGACAGAAATCTGGGGTCGGTTTCTGCTCAACACAAAAAGATCCCACCACAAAGATCAATTCCCCTTTGCTTTCTGCCATTCAGGTGAGCTCAGAGCAGTGCTGGGGGGAGGGAGGTGGAGAGTTAGAACAGAAAGGGGCCAGGGGCTCTCAACAAACCGCCCTAGCCAAAAGACTCTTACATACCAACTACTACCTTACACACACTCCCCAGGGGCATCCTAAGGGCCAAGGGAAGGGAAGTGGGATCAACCTCACCTCATCTAGTAGGGTGCCCTGCTAGCATCCCTGGTTGCAGCTCAAAAGTTCTGAATCCCACTGCTGAAACCAATTGCCATGGAATCAAAGCACAGGACCGCGCAGCCCAGATCACGTTGGTCTTCCGCTATAATCTTACTGCGACTTATCCTAAGCCAGGGATGGGGGTTGGTATAAATGGGCCAGGTTAAGTCCTTGGGAGGGGGTTGGGGGGACCCCAACTGACTTATTTGTGACTGTACTGCCGGCAGGAGCCGAAGCCAACGTGACCGGTCTGTCAGCAATCGCCATGCGGGAGAAGAACTCGGATGTGATTGAGGTTCGCATTCGAGAAAACTCCCCCGAGTTGGAGGTCCTACTGAATCAAAAGGCCCTCAATTTTTCTGAACAAACCTGGATGGACTTAAAAGGTGAGGAGGAGGAGAAGGAGGAGGAGAGGTTAAGGAGGGGGCAGTGAGAAACCTTTCCTGTCAAGGCCACCGGTAGCCATGCACTCGAGAAAATCACAGAATTGGAAGAGACATAAGAGGTCATCAGGTCAAGCATGATTTCCTTCTGGTGTTTTTCCGGGGGGGGGGGGGGCTGTTGAACTTCCTCAGGATGGACCCCTTTAAAATGTGGGAGGGATCTTCTGCTGGCAAAGAGGCCGCAGGATGAGGAAGAGGGGAGACCCTCTCCTCTCTCTCCATTTTGAATGCTCCCTTTCAGTTTCTGCTGGCTGTCCCAGCTCCAGACAGTCACTTGTCTGAGATGGTATAGGTTCTGCTTGAACAGGGGGATGGACTAGAAGACCTCCAAAGGCCCTTCATATTCTATTCTATTCTATTCTATTCTATTCTATTCTATTCTATTCTATTCTATTCTATTCTAAATGGTGACATGGAGCAGCACCACCTGGTGTCCAGAGCACAGATGATTCCCAGGCAAGTCTCCTCCCTTCCCAGTCCTTAGCCGAAGGAAGCCACAGAAGGAGCAACTAGCCTCCCTCCCTCCGTTAGGGACGAAGCCTCACTTCCATTCCACGGCTGAGGCTCAGGGGTTGCAGCGTGGAATTGGTCTCTTCCCTGGTATCCCTGGCACAAGGTCTCCCTGGAGGACCTTCTGAGGAAGGCTCCCCTTCCCCAGCTCCCCTTGGCCCATCAAACTGAAGGACAGTTCTGCTCTGACTGTGAGCTGCTTTGAGCTGCAAAATTTCATCCCTGAAATTAGGAATCATCATGTGGTTCCAGATGACTCCAAGCTAGAATCCCGGACGGCTCCAACCTGGTCAGAGAGACCCTGCAGCGGGATGCCCATCCCTGCTGAGGGGGGTGACCCAGAGCTTGCAAGCCCTCCAACTTCAGAGGGGTGGAACCAGTTCAGGCCAGTTTGGGTGAATTGATAGTAATAAAAGCTACCACTTTGGGAGAACCAATAGTAGAAAAATGCTATTGGTTCAGACAAACCGGTAGTTCAACATTCAGCTGTGCTGTGCGATTTATATTCGCTAGAAAGAAGGAAATTCTGCTTTCTAGTAAATTTAAATCGCACGGCACAGCTGTTCCCCCCCACTCCACTGTTCTGCTTACCTTAGAAAAGGCTTCTTAATCCTCGTTTTTTCAGCACGGCACGGTAGCGCCCATGGTATACCTACACGATATCAGTATCAAAGCGAACCGGTAGCAGACTTCAGTGCATTTCACCCCTGGGCAGAAGGGGATCTCAGACCCCCCCCCCCTTGGGGAGTAGTTCTGCATTCACACCAGTCACTCCAGCCAGGGTGGGTGCCATGTGATTGCCGGGGCCTCTCCGTGTCTCCCACTCCCAGGCCTCTTCCTCTATAGCAGCCCTGGGCAGAATGTGACTGTGATGTTCTCATCCGGAGCTGGCGTGGAAGTCAGTGGCCACGGAGGGAAGGTGCTGAGCCTGACTGTTCTGCTGCCGGACACCTTCCAGAACCGGACAGAAGGGCTCTTCGGGCTAATGAATGGCAGGGCACAGGACGACCTGACTCTTCCCAATGGAACAGCTCTGGATGTGGCCAGCAGCGGCCCCCAGGAGCACTTTGCCTTCGGAGCAGACTGTGAGTATGGCCCTTCTGGAGGAGGAAGAAAAAAGGGGGGCACACGGAAAGGATGGGCAGAGCTGGTCTTTGGTCCCCTGAGGAATGCAAAACAACCAGAGCCTCTGGGCATGTTATCTGCAAAAGGAAGAACATTTAAAACTGAATTTAAAAAAAAATAAAAGTATGGGAAACGTGGGCCACTTGGAAGTAAAAGAATGCGGGAGTTCTCCCCCAAATTTCTCAGGCAGTTAAAAGAAGCAGCTTCGTTAAATATTATCCTGGTTGTGCTAATATGATTCCTTCAGCTGTTAAGTGCCCGAAGGGCCCTCCATCTCAAGGAGCAATGCCTGCCCTCGTGGGTCAGAAGTCCAAGCAGGAAGGGCAGCTGCCCTTTTGCCCTACCCAGGAGAGGCTGCTAATTGGGAGCCGCTTTAAATCATGGGATGCCCCCTATTTGGTGCCAAGCTACCCTTTGGATAGCCCTTAACGGTTGATTTGTATTGTTTCATTCATGTATTTTATTTATCTGATATGGCTGTCCATCCAACGGAGGTTCTTATTAGAGGTTATGGCTTTCGCCTAGGGAGGGAAGATAGTAGTTAACCCCCACCCATTTGTCTATCTTAAACCAGGGGTCCCCAACCTGTGGGCTATAGCCCACTACCAGGCCATGGCTTTTTCTCAGCTGGGCCATGTGAGTCTCACACGAGCATCATGGGTACTCACGGCAGGGGTGAAATGCTACCGGTTTGGGGTGGTTCTTCCGAACTGGTAGTGAAAACACTACGGGTTCGCCCAAACCGATAAGTGCTTTAAAAAGTAAAAAAAAAGTTCCGAGGATCAGCTGTGACAATGAGCTGTGCTGTGCGATCCTTGGAACTTTTTTTTTTTTACTTTTTAAAGCCTTTTTATACTACCTATTGAGATGGGGTTGGGGAGTGCTGTGAAAGAAAGAAAGAAAGAAAGAAAGAAGAAAGAAAGAAAGAAAGGGAGAGAGAGAGAGGGAGGGAGGGAGGGAGGGAGGGATGGGAGAAAGAAAGAAAAAGAAAGGAAGGAAGGGAGGGAGGGAGGGAGGGAGGGAGGGAAAAAGGAGAGGAAGGAAGGACCACAAACCTGGCACTAGATGTAGCTTCAGATGATACCCTGAAAAAGCACATCAATCCAGGGCTGGAAGAGACCTGGAGGTCATCTAGTCCAAACCCCTGCTCCAGCAAGATATATTGTTAAAGTCAGTTTCTGTCTTTTGACCCCCATCACATGACTACATAGCCATGCCCACCCAGTCACATGATGCCCACCAAGCCGCACCCACCAAGCCACACCCACAGAACCAGAAGGAAAAAAATTTAGACTTCACCACTAATTCACAGCCCTATTCACACAATAGGGGCCGTGGTAGCTCAGGCTGTAGCTCAGGCTGTAAGAGCCTGTTATTAAAACACAGCAGCCTGCAATTACTGCAGGTTCAAGCCCGGCCCAAGGTTGACTCAGCCTTCCATCCTTTATAAGGTAGGTAAAATGAGGACCCAGATTGTTGGGGGGGCAATAAGTTGACTTTGTAAATATACAAATAGAATGAGACTATTGCCTTACACACTGTAAGCCGCCCTGAGTCTTCGGAGAAGGGCGGGGTATAAATGTAAAAAAAAACCAAAAAAAAACAGCAGGGGCTTGTCGTGCACACGCGTACAAAACCATCCCCTCTTTCCCCCCTCACCTCTCTGATCCAGGACACCAACCCAGACTCTGTTTTAAGCAACCCCTCAGCACTGACCGGCGTGCTCTGTGGTCGCTCAAAGGCTGTTTCAAGCTGCATCCGCACTCATTTAGCACGCAGGCTACCCATGTCAATCATCGGCTCCTAGAGACTCCTTGTTTTTAACAAATCTATCAAGGAGCCAAACAACTAACATCAATAGCCAAACAAAATGAGCACCGACGCCCCCTCACCTTCCCCTCCTCCAGAAAGCCGCTTTGGGAGAGCCCCGAAAGCTGGTTTAGAAGCGGCCCAAGAAGGGGTGAAATCTACATTACCTTCCCTACTGGTTCGGAAGTGCACGCGCCATACGGACCCTCTGCACATACGCAAACCCTTCTGCGCATGCGCAGAGGGTAAAAAACAGGTTTTAATCATGAAGTAACAACGGCTGGGTGGGTGGGTGGAGCCTCACACTGCCATTGCTACCGGTTCTCCAAACCATCCGCCACCATCGCTATCGGATCAGCCAAACCGGTCCGAACCGGTAGCATTTCACCCCTGGGCCCAAGGAAGCCAACATGAGTCACCGAGAGCTTCTGTGCTATCTTGGAAGTTTCCAATCCTCCTTCTTCAAGTCTTGGAGCGACTGTTTTCCTTTCTTCTTTTTAGGGGCAATTAGAAATGAAACATCCCTTTTCACCTATGACACCCAGTCCCTCCTGGACAACTTTGTCTATGGACCAAAGCACCACTCGTCTTTCGTGCCCCTCTTTTCTCCTCCACAAGACGCCAATGAGACCCTCATGCAGCAGGTGGCTTCCGTCTGCCAAGCCGATCCCTTCTGTCGGTTCGACATCCTGACGACTGGAGACGTTGCCATGGGAAACATCACTCGGTTGTCCCACCAGCGCTTCAGAAAACTCCAGAAGAGCTTAAAACCAGGTAAACCCCCCCCCCATAATCCTCAGCAGCACGGAAGCTTCACCTCGGCGTGTGCTGCCTGCGGTCGATGGCATTTTATGCCCAGCAGGGAATGATAATCCGAAGAACCAGCACCCACAATGATGGTCAGCTCCCTCTGCCAATCCAGCCTTCAGCTCAGTCCCATAGCATGTCCCATAGAATATTTATTTATCTATTTATTTATTTATTAAATTTTTATACCGCCCTTCTCCCAAAGGACTCAGGGCGGTTTACAGCCATGATAAAAACAACAGCAATATACACATAAAACCATAGTTTAAAAAACTTATTATACAATAAGTTTGTATAATAAACTTATACAAGTTAAAACATTTTTTAGAATAAAACCCCAAATTTTAAAATGTTAAAACATTAAAACTAATTAAAATCCTATTAAAATCCTATGCCAGTCCTGCGCGAACAAACAAATAGGTCTTCAGCTCTCGGCGGAAAGTCCGAAGGTCCGGCAGTTGCCGAAGTCCAGGGGGAAGTTCGTTCCAAATGGTGGGAGTCCCCAAAGAGAAGGCCCTCCTCCTGGGGGCCGCCAGCCGACATTGCTTGGCGGACGGCACCCTAAGGAGTCCCTCTCTGTGCAAGCGTACAGGTTGGTGGGAGGCATTCGGTAACAGCAGGCGGTCCCGTAAGTACCCTGGCCCTAAGCCATGGAGTGCTTTAAAGGTAGTCACCAACACCTTGAAGTGCACCCGAAAGACCACAGGTAGCCAGTGCAGACTGAGCAGGAGAGGTGTTACATGGGAGCAACGTGTGGCTCCCATTATCACCCGCGCAGCTGCATTCTGAACCAACTGGAGCCTCCGAGTACTCTTCAAGGGGAGCCCCATGTAGAGAGCATTACAGTAGTCCAAGCGAGAGGTAACCAGAGCATGAGTGACCGTGCATAAGGCATCCCGGTCAAGGAAGGGGCGCAACTGGCGAACCAGGCAAAAAGCCCTCCTGGCGACGGTCGTCAAATGATCTTCGAAAGACAACCGTCCATCCAGGAGGACGCCCAAGTTGCGCACCCTTTCCACTGGGGCCAATGATTCGCTCCCAACAGTCAGTCGTGGCTGCAGCTGGCTGTACCGGGGTGCCGGCATCCACAGCCACTCCATCTTGGAGGGATTGAGTTTGAGCCTGTTTCTCCCCATCCAGACCCGTACAGCTTCCAAACACCGAGACAGCACTTCGATGGCTTCGTTGGGATGGCTTGGGGTGGAAAAGTACAGCTGCGTGTCGTCAGTGTACAGTTGGTACCTCACCCCAAAGCCATTGATGATCTCACCCAGCGGCTTCATATAGATGTTGAACAGGAGAGGCGAGAGAATTGACCCCTGCGGCACCCCACATGTGAGGGGCCTCACGGTCGATCTCTGCCCTCCTGCCAACACCGTCTGCAACCGGTCAGAGAGATAGGAGGAGAACCACCGATAAACGGTGCCTCCCACTCCCAAACTCCCTAACCGGTGCAGCAGGATACCATGGTCGATGGTATCAAAAGCCGCTGAGAGGTCTAATAGGACCAGGGCAGAAGAACAACCCCTGTCCCTGGCCCTCCAGAGATCATCCACCAACGCGACCAAAGCCGTCTCCGTACTGTATCCGGGTCGGAAGCCAGACTGGAACGGGTCTAGATAGACAGATTCCTCCAGGTATTGGGGTAATTGACGTGCCATCACACTCTCAACAACCTTCACCACAAAGTGAAGGTTGGAGACAGGAGATAATTTCCTAAAACAGCCGGGTCCAGGGAGGGCTTCTTGAGGAGGGGCCTCTCCACCGCTTCTTTCAAGGCGACGGGGAAAACACCCTCCATCAGAGAAGCATTTATAATCCCCTGGAGCCAGCCTCGTGTCACCTCCTGTGTGACCAGCACCAACCAGGAGGGGCACGGGTCCAATAAACATGTGGTGGCATTCAACCGCCCCAACAACCTGTCCATGTCCTCGGGAGTCACAGGATCAAATCCATCCCAAATAGTCTCAACAAGACGTGTCTCCAGCCCCTCACCTGGATCTACCCACTGTTGATCCATTCCGTCCCGAAGCTGAACAATTTTATCGTATAGATAACCACTAAACTCCTCGGCACGGCCCTGTAAGGGGTCATCCCGCACCTCCTGATGAAGGAGGGAGCGGGTGACCCGAAACAGGGCCGCCGAGCGGTTATCTGCCGACGCAATGAGGGAGGAAACGTAGGAACGCTTCGCTTCCCTCAGTGCCACTAGGTAAGTCCTACTATAGGACTTAACTAGTGTCTGGTCAGCCTCGGAACGGCTGGATCTCCAGGCACTCTCTAGGCGTCTTCTCCGGCATTTCATCTCCCTCAGCCCCTCGGAGAACCAGGGGGCTGGTTCAGATCTGCGCTGGGTCAGAGGCCACAAAGGCACGACACGGTCTAAAGCGCCAGTCGCGGCCCGTTCCCAGGCCGCAACTAATTCCTCAGCCGTGCCGTGGGCCAGATCAGGAAATGGCCCAAGCTCCATTAGGAACCTCTCCGGGTCCATCAGGTGCCTGGGACGGAACCAGCGTGTTAGTCCCATCTCCCTGCGGTGTTGAGCGGCGGTCTGAAAGTCTAGACGAAGGAGAAAATGATCTGACCATGACAATGGCTCGGTAATTAAATCTCCTAAATCCAGATCATTTAATCACTGTCCAGAGATAAAAATCAGATCCAGTGTGCCTCTCCCCATGTGAGTAGGGCCATCAACTATTTGTGTCAGGTCCAGGGCCGTCATGGAGGCCATGAACTCCCGAGCTGCCGTTGATGACAAGCTGGTTGATGGTAAGTTAAAGTCCCCCATGACTATAAGTCTGGGGGTCTCCACCACCACCCCGGCAAGCACCTCCAGCAGCTCGGGCAGGGCTGTAGTCACGTAGCAAGGAGCCAGATACGTGATCAACAAGCCCACCTGCACCCTATGACCCCATTTCACAAAGAGGGATTCACAACCGGCTATCTGAGGCACAGTGGTCTCCCTCGGTTCCAGACTTTCCTTAATCACAACCGCCACCCCCCCACCCCTACCTTGGGCCCTCGGTTGATGGAATGCTCGGAAACCCGGTGGGCACATTTCGACAAGGGGAGTTCCCCTGTTGTGACCCAGGTTCCTGGACCCGGACTCCTGGACTCGGATGATTCAGAAAGTGAGGGAGAAGACCTGGCCAGCCCTGCTTCTCTTGAGCCCTTTCCCTCCCTGGCACCCACTCAAAGGGATGGGGAGGGGCCGGCACAGCCTGATTCCATGGAGCCTCCTTCTGATTTGGCAACGCCCCAAGAACAGTTTTGGAGCGATGCAAGGTCACGTAGACGTAATCGCCGTGCGCAGCAGCGGAAGAGTTGGGACAAAGCCAAGTCATAATTGTCATGCAGTGACATCTGCAGAGACTATAAATAGGAGGCGGGACTTCCTGGTTTTTGTCTTGGACAAAGTAATGAGTTGGCGAGCTAATGAATTGGCTGCTAACTATTTCAATGGAGGAAGAATATATTCGTGAGTAATTCTGGCCTTATCTATAATTTCCTCGTTATCTCCAGAAACTTGGCAGGCCCGTGGGTAGGCGTGGCCAGGACATGTATCTATGTAAATAAAAGGAAAAAAGGAAGGCCTCTGACGGACTCTTTGCTGGGAGTATTGGGGAAGGAAACAGAACATTTTGTCCAAGACCTGACTAAAACATCTTCCACCAAAGATGGATCAGCAGCAGGTACAGCAGCAGTTAGAGCAGCTACAAGCAGCTAATCAACAGCTCCAGCAGCAAGTGGCTCACTTGGCAGGCCAACTTGCTGCCAGGAATGTGCCTGCAGCCCCCCATCCTCCCACTCCTCCTCCTCGTCAAGTGCCCGATAACCGTGCGGATAAGTTTTCTGGGCAGCCTGAGATGTTCCCGACCTTCTTGGGACAGTGCCAGCTCTACATGGCTATGAGGCCAGAGGATTTCCCAGGCGAGGCTAAGGTGGCCTTCGTGATTAACCTTCTTTCCGGCTCGGCTGCTCGATGGGCCACGCCCTCTTGCTCCAGGACAGCCCCTGCTGGCGGACCAACAGCGTTTTGGCAGCACCTCGCACCATGTATGAGGACCCGTTCGAATGCTGGCGGCAACCAGGCGCCTTAAGGAACTCCGTCAAGGAAACGCCCCTGCAGGAGTACATCGCGAATTTCGTCTTTTGTGCCAGGACTCTGACTGGAATGATGCAGCGCTGGTGGGCCAGCGTTCAGGAGGGACTCTCAGAGGAATTGCAAGACGAGCTGGCCCGCGTGGAGGCGCCGCGGACCCTCGACAACTTGGTGCCTTTGTCTCCGCCTCGATGCCCGTCTGCAACGGCGACCGTCCCGTCGCACCCCGGGACCCGCCGTCGACATCTGCACCCCACTTCCTGCACCACCAGCACCCAGGGTCGCCCCACGTTTTGTAACCGCTGCGGAAGAGCCCATGGAGTTGGGGCGGCCAGACCTCGCCTGACAGCCCAGGAGGCGGAACCGGGCGCCAAGGGGATTGTGCCTGTACTGTGGGGAGCCCGCCACTTCGCGCTTCTTGCCCCAGAAAGCGAAGTGGGGCACGCGCCGGTCCCGAATCACAGCGTGACCAATCGGGAAGCGGGCAGGCCCGACCTCGGGAAACCCTAGGTCGGGCACGCATTAAGCCCCACTGGACGTTGCGGAAGTAGACTCTGGGCCCCTCGGCATCTGATTCTGGACACACGGATATGGTTGGGGAACCAGTCGGACGGGCTCCAGGCGCATGCGCTGGTGGACTCAGGGCCACAACAAACTTTATGGACCAGGCCTTTGTGACCCAGTTTGCGGTCCCCGTGGTTCCGGTGGACCCTCCGATGCGGGTAGAGACAATTGATGGGCGAGAACTGGTGTCCGGCCCCATTAAATTTGCCACCCAGCCTTTGCGCCTGGCTATTGGGGACCATGAGGAGGCGATCCAGTTTTATGTCACGGCGGACCTTCATTTTCCTTGGTCCTTGGGTTGGCCTGGCTTCGGACCCACGATCCTCAGGTGGCCTGGTCGCGGAACACCATCTCTTTCCCGAGTCTGCAGTGCGTCGATCACATCCGCCACACCTGTGCCGGCCAGAACGTCCCCACCGCTGCCATCACCTTGCCTCCTGAGCTGACGGACTTCGCCCGGCGTGTTCAGCGAGAAGGAGGCGGACCGACTACCCCGCATCGGCCCCTCGATTGCCCGTGGACCTTCTGCCCAACGCACCACTGCCTGTGGGACGCCTGTATTCCATGTCGGGCCGAGTTGGCGCCCTCAGGGACTTCCTGGACAAAAACCTGGCCCGAGGGTTCATCCGGCCTTCAAAGTCCCTCTCTCGGCCCCGGTCCTCTTTGTGAAGAAGACAGGGACTTGCGCCTATGCTGTGATTACCGCCGGCTAACGCCATTACGGTGCGGAATCGCTACCCCTGCCGCTCATCCGGAGCTACTGGAAAGGTTGCGGAGGCCACGATCTTCACCAAGCTCGATCTCCGGGGCCTACAACCTGGTGCGGATACGAGAAGGAGGCGAATGGAAGGCGGCATTCGGCACCGATACGGACACTACGAATACACTGTCATGCCATTTGGGTTGACCAATGCTCCCGCCGTTTTCAGCACTTCATGAGCAGCGTGTTCGAGACATGTTGGATCGGTTCGTGGTTATCTACCTCGACGACATCCTGATTTACTCGGTCCAGGAAAGCCACCTTCGACACGTCAGTCTGGTTCTGCAACGCTATGGAGCAACAACTCAATGCGGCTGGAGAAATGCGTCTTCTTCCGGACTTCCATAGAATTCCTCGGGCATATCATCTCGCCCGAGGGCATAGCCATGGACCCATGTAAAGTAGAAGCTTTGTGTAGCTGGGAAGCCCTCGTCGGGTGAAGGATGTTCAGCGCCTGCTGGGCCGCCAACTACTACCGGACCTTCATCCCGGCTTCGCCACACTGACAGCTCCACTTACCCAGCTCCTCAGGAAGAAGGTTGCATTCGGTGGGGTCCCCGCAGCAAGAAGCATTCACAGCCCTCAAGAAAGCCTTCGTCACGGAACCCGTCCTGAGGCATCCCGACCGCTCCGGCCTTTTGTGGTGGAAACAGACGCGTCAATGTGGCTCTGGGGCGGTGCTGCTACAGGCTCCGGCGAATGGTGGCACACTTTTCCCTGCGCTTACTACTCCCGGAAACTCAATCCTTCCGGCGCAACTACACTATCTGGGAAAAGAGTTGCTGGCTATCAAGGCTGCATTCGAGGCTTGGCGACACCATCTGGAGGGCCCGACATCAGGTGGAGGTCGAGCGGACCATCGGAATCTCGAGCACCTCACCACAGCTCGGAAGTTGAACCAGCGGCAGATCCGGTGGTCGTTGTTTTGCCGGTTCAACTTCCGCGTGACCTACATTCCCAGCGGTCACAACCGGAGGCGGATGCCCTGTCCCATAGCCAGAGTACCTCTGCGCCAAGGACCCCTTCCTCCACGGACAGTGCTGCGGCAGAAGCCTTGGCCGCAGCACGGAGCCAGTGGACTTGCGGGCCCAGGTGCGAGGCGCAGCGCCAGGACGCCTGGTCGCAGCAAAGGAGGCGGAGGTGGGCCCCGTCTCCTTGGACCTTGGAGGAGGACTTACTCAAGTTTGGGCGATTATATGTGCCCACAGGACCACTCCGAGCCCTCGTCATGACCCAGTGCCACGACAACCCTGCAGCAGGACATTTTGGGTTCTTCAAGACCCTCCACCTGGTGACACGGACCTTTGGTGGCCCGAGTGCGGCATGATATACATGCCTCGTGACATCCTGCGTGCCGTGCCGGCAAGCCAAGACCGCCACGGGGCCCCTCCGGCTCCTCCAGCCCTTGCCGACACCCGACAGACCCTGGGGCGATCTCTATGGACTTCCTGACAGACCTGCCGCCGTCCTCTGGGTTCACCACGGTGCTGGTGGTGGTGGACATGCTCACCAAGATGGCACACTTCATCCCATGCCGCGGACTGCCCACAGCCATAAAAGCGCCCGCCTTTCTGCAGCACATCTTCCGCCTCCATGGTCTACGGACAGGGTGGTTTCGGACCCGGAGTTCAGTTCACAGCCCGCTTCTGGAAGAGCCTGATGGCGCGTTGGAGGTGCAGGTGTGTCTGTCGTCATCGCACCATCCGGAGACCGGCGGGGTACAGAGAAGGTCATCGGTATACTGGAACAGTATCTCCGTTGCTTCATCAACCAGCAACAGGACAACTGGGCCGACTACCTGTCCCTGGCGGAGTTTGCTTTTAACAACTCTCAGCACACCTCTACTCAGATGACCCGTTCTTTGCCAATGTGGGTACCATCCGCGGCTCTTCCTCTGGCACCACGGACTCTCCTGTTCCCGAACGCAGACCTTCCTGACGGAATTGCATGCGGTCCAACAGTTGGTACGTCAGCAGCTGAATCGGGCAAGGAGGATTACAAGCGGTCCGCCGACCGCTCCCGGCGAACGCGCCCCGCTGGCAGTTGGAGACCGGGTGTGGCTCTCCACCAAACACCTCCCGTCCGACCGCCCGGTAAAGAAGTTGGACCACCGATTCATCGGCCCGTTCCTGTCGAGGCAGTCATCAACCCGGTAGCCTACCGACTGACCCTGCCACGATCCATGCGGATCCACCCGTTTTCACGGTCCCTTCTGGTTCCTGAGGCCACACGAGTCCCCTTCGTGCCCAACAGCACCGTCACTGTCGCCGAGGGCGGATCGGAGGAATCTGAAGTCCACAGCGTCACGAGACTCCCGCTGGCTGAAGGTCGTTTCCAATATTTGATCGCGTGGAAGGGATACGGGACTGATTTCTCCTGGGTAGGTGCCTCCGACGTTCATGCCCCTGACCTGGTGCAGGCCTTCCATGAGCAGAACCCAGCCCGACCGCATCCCGATCGTCAGCCCCGGGGGAAGGGCCCTGCGGTGAGGGATAGTGTTGTGACCCAGGTTCCTGGACCCGGACTCCTGGACTCGGATGATTCAGAAAGTGAGGGAGAAGACCTGGCCAGCCCTGCTTCTCTTGAGCCCTTTCCCTCCCTGGCACCCACTCAAAGGGAGGAGGAGGGGCCGGCACAGCCTGATTCCATGGAGCCTCCTTCTGATTTGGCAACGCCCCAAGAACAGTTTTGGAGCAATGCAAGGTCACGAGCGTAATCGCCGTGCGCAGCAGCGGAAGAGTTGGGACAAAGCCAAGTCATAATTGTCATGCAGTGACATCTGCAGAGACTATAAATAGGAGGCGGGACTTCCTGGTTTTTTGTCTTGGACAAAGTAATGAGTTGGCGCGAGCTAATGAATTGGCGCGAGCTAACTATTTCAATGGAGGAAAGAATATATTCGTGAGTAATTCTGGCCTTATCTATAATTTCCTCGTTATCTCCAGAAACTTGGCAGGCCCGTGGGTAGACGTGGCCAGGACATGTATCTATGTAAATAAAAGGGGAAAAAAAAGGAAGGCCTCTGACGGACTCTTTGCTGGGAGTATTGGGGGAAGGGAAACAGAACATCCCCCTTCTGTGCCCAACCAGGTCTCCGTAATGCCCATAAGGTCCGCGGATCCCTCCTGCATAAGATCGCAAAGCAGGGGGGCTTTATTGACCATGGACCGTGCATTGCACAGCATCAACCGGAGGCCCAAGCTCTGAGGATCCTGGCCGCCTGGGGAACGGGAAAAGTCTGAGGGGTCGGGGCATTTGATTGCTTTTAAACTGCGAGCACGTGCCCCCAAAGATTGATATGGCCCCTCACTTCCGCCATACCTGCCTCTCCCACTAACCAAACAGATGGAACCACCCTCATCGTCAGGAACATCACCCTCCCCCAAAACCTTCGGACCTATTAAAACTACGCCGCGAGCACGCGCAGTGACTGGCCCTCCCTCGGCGGGCTACCCCCAGCACCCGCCCTTACCCTCCCCCCCCTTAAAAATTCCCTATCTAAAAATCCCCACAGGTTCTTTCTACACACGTGCCACCTCTGTGGATCCCAAGACCCGTCATTGAGGCCGGCCCTCAGTAATGTAGGGGGCCATTCCTGCGAGGCGGGGGCACCTTGCAGGCGCAAGAGTTCAATTGAGGAATACCGCATAATAAAAATTGGCGAAATGATGGCTCCATCTCGAAATTGGCTAAAATGATAATATAAAATTAGTTCTCAGTTAAGGACGGACGTACAATAATACGATCAATGGACAGTCATGATGGTATCTCCTGGTCAATATCTGGACCAAGATCTTAATTCGGTCCAATAAATATGAGCTCTTAAGTCCAGGATGGAATAATGTAAGAGAGTCCAAAGCCAAGTCCTAAACATGGGAGAAAGGGTGGGGTTGGTGTTTCGTTTCCACCATCGATGAAATTTGCTGTCTCCCGGACAAGTCTCCCCTCGGTTCCTGATGACCCACAAAGGAGTAAAATATGGCCATAAGAATCGCAAAAGGCCAGGAAACTGTCAATGATATCACAGTGTCAGGAAAAAGAACAGGCCGGGAACAGACCAAGGTACCTCCACTGTCTTACTCTCCGCCGGCCTCAGGCAGTCCTCCAATAACAGGCTCCAAATTTGTCCAGCCCATACCAGCCAGGGGTCACTCCATCTCCACCACCAACACCCCTGGAATGTCCGGGTCCGGATTGCTCCAGAGACCAGGTCTCTCCAAGTCTCTCCAAAACCCTCCAAGAGGCCTCACAGAAAGGCAAGGCCTCCCCCAAGGGGCCGAAGGACAGGAGGAAACAGGAACGCCTAGGTAGAAGTAGAGGTCGCAACAGGCCATAGCAGGCCACAATAGGCCGCAATAGGCCGCCAGGATGAACAAAGGCCACAGAAGGATAAGTCAAGAAAACCTTCGTGGCCAAAGCCACATGGTGGAAACGGCAGAAGCAGAAGATGGAAAAAGTGGCAAAAGCTGTCCAAACGCCAAAAAACCGCTGCTGCTCCAATTCACCACTTCCCCCTCCGCTGCAGTTCGGATTCGCAGCCGAGGGAAAGGGCCCAAAACAGCATGACCAAAGTAGAAACAGGCCGGCTCACCACCCCTGCTGGCGCCACAAACATGGCTGCCGCCATCCGCCGCTCACCTTCCCAGATCCGTTCCCGGCAACCGTGGGGCTTAAGAGATCCGGAAACCTCTCCCATGGCTACCTGAAAGTTTGAATCATCAGATTGGGGCATGGGCGGCTAAGCAGGCGACCAGGGGCGCTGCCATCTCGATGGAGCCGAAAAAACTGCCGACGCCGATCCTCAGGGCACCGCCATCTTGCGCATGCGCAGAATAGAAGGGGAACTCACCAAATTTGCAGATGATACTCAGCTGGCAGGAATAGCCAATACTCTAGAAGATAAACTCAAGTTCCAGATGGATCTTGACAGACTTGAATCTAACAAAATGAAATTCAATGCAGAGAAAAGTAAAATCTTACACTTAGTAAGAAATACCAAAAGTACAAATATAGATTGGGAGAAACCAGGCTCAATAGTAGTAACTGTGAGAGGGATCTTGGAGGCTTAGTGGACAACCAGCTAAATATGAACCAGCAGTGTGCAGCGGCAGCCAAAAAAGCCAATGCAATCTTAAATTACATTAACAGAGGGATACAATCACGATCAAGGGAGGTACTAATACCACTCTATAAAGCCCTAGTAAGTACTGCATCCAGTTTTGGTCACCACACTATAAAAAAGATGTTGAGACTCTAGAAAAAGTGCAGAGAACAGCAACCAGGATGATGAGGGGACTGGAGGCTAAAACATACAAAGAAGATTACGTGAACTGGGTGTGGCTATTCTAGTGAAGAGCAGAGCCAGGGGAGACAGAATAGTTATCTTCCAATATTTGAGGGGCTGCCACAGAGGGGTCAGGCTGTTTTCCAAAGCACCTGAAGGCCAGACAAGGAATAATGGATGGAAACCGATCAAGGAGAGATTCAACCTAGAAATAAGGAGGAATTTTCTGACAGTGAGAACAATCAACCAACGGAACAGAAGTTGCCTTCAGAAGTTGTGGGAGCATCATCACTTGAGACTTTCAATAAAAGATTGGACTGCCATTTGTCAGAAATGTTGTAGGGTCTCTTGCTTGAGCAGGGTGGGCGAGGGTTGGACTAGATGACTTCCAAGGTCCCTACCATCTTTGTTAATCTGTAACAGCAATAGGGGAGGCTTCCCGCAGCCACTGAGCACCTCCGGGTCACCCTGGCTGTGTGGGAATGCCAACTCGGGTCCTGGCAGCCCAGTCGGTTGGAGTTAATTGATTATTTATTTATTTATTTATTTATTTATTTCGATTTTTATACCGCCCTTCTCCCGAAGGACTCAGGGCGGTGTACAGCCAAGTAAAAATACATTATATACAGAAATTAAAAGAAATTAAAAGAAAACATATTATAAGGTGGCCGAAAATTTAAAACAATTTAAAATCTTAAAATATAAATAACCCCGATAAAATTTTAAACCGGGATGAATGGATAAATGGCCATTCCAATCTCTTGGGGAGAGGGGGGTTGAAGCAACGGGGGGGAATTATAAGCGGCCACAACAGGTGAGGCCGTGGGTGATGCCAAGATCGTCTGCGGACAAGGAACAGCCAACCCAGCTCAGATGCCAGGTGGGTGGAGTGGCCTTGCGAAGGGCACCAATGACTCTGACATCCCCCCCAATGTACGCTCTAGAGGAGAAAGGAAGAAAAGGGCAGGAGTCCAGCTATGTGGCCCTGCTCAGCACCGCTACCCGGTCACTCCTGAAACAGCCACGGCCCCCACTTGGCAGGCTGCCCAAGCCTCAGCCACTCCCTTTGGGGGTGGGGGTGGGAGGAAAGGAGGGTTTTCTCTCTAGGCTTCGCATCTGCAACATGGTTGGCCCACTGGAAGGGGCCCCATCGATAACCCTCCTGGTGTGTTTTCTCTCCCCCATTCCAGTGGTTTCGTGCGGCTGGCTGGCTCCCCCCTCCAATGGGGAGAAGGAAGGGACCAAGTACCTAGCGGGGTCTCTACTCCACTTCCGCTGCCATCCTGGCTACAGCCTGGTGGGCTCGGTAACCAGGAGATGCCAGGAGGATGGGACCTGGTCGGGATCACCCACCAGCTGCCTCCCCAATGCAGGTAGGACATTTAAATGATTCCCTCCTTAGCCCCCCACCCCCCAACACAGAGTCAGCACTATGGATCTGGGCTTGCATGCTGGACCGAGGGGAGCAGGGACAATAGGGGAGGGGAGTCTTGTGCCGGGAAAAGGGGCTGCGCAATTAAGAGAAACTGCTGGCAGCCCTCAAGGCATCATGTCTCACCTCTGGCCCTGCAGGGAAAGAAGCCCCATTATGACCTTATGATGCACCCTCCCCTCCTTGGCTATATACCTGCAGTGGGATGGCCCACTTTAAGACAGGCACCAACACAACCCTTCTTGCGAGGCCCCGGCTCAAGGAAAGGAAGTGGGGGGACGGGACAACACAGTCTGACTTCCTTGCTTCACTTTCTCTGGGAGAGAATTATGGGGGGGAGAAGCAAGGCAATGGGGGTGGGGAGGAGGAGGAGAGATTCCAGGAAATCCCAATGACTCACAAGATTCAATTGGGGGTAGGGGTAGGATGGGAAGCTGGATTCACTTAAGAAAAGACAGGATTGTTTAACGGCTGCTGTCAAAATGGTCATAAAATTGGGGCCAATCATGGTGACTCGATATAAGATGGCATCAACCTGTGAGCAAGATTCTAGTCCTGGCCCTAGTCATAAATCAAGGACTGGCTGCAATCTGAATTTGCTGTGCTTCATCACAGCCTCTAGCTCAGGTCAGGGCTCCCCATGTACGGACCAGGGGCAACTCCCCTCCCCACAAGGTTTTTGGAGGCTGCCAAGGAAGAGCTTATGCATTGCTCATGGGCTCAGAACCTCTTGGGGGAGGGGAGAAATACCCCAACTCCCAGTTAGCAACCCCAGTATACACCCATCAAGAGGCCTGGTGAGACTGTGGCCCATCCGGGTCATGATGAAGCCAAAGCAACCCATCCATCTCCATCTTGACTGAAAGGGATCCCAACCATCTGTAGTCAATTCCCACACCAAGTTCCGGTATTTGCAATATGGCAATTACGCCTTGCGACATACCTAGGGGTCATCTAATCCAGCCCCCCACCCCCTTGCTTGGTGCAGGAATCATCTCCCGCAGTTTCTCTGCTGACGGCCTTGGCTTTTATGTCCCAGGAACCAGCCTGCCCCACTCAGCGCTTGCAATCTTGAAAGCTGCCTTCATCTTCTGGATAATCTGGTGACCCGGCTATAGAGAAGATGCTGGAAGAAGACCCTTTCTCGGCTCCCCCCTCCTCATGAAGGCTCTTCTTCCATCAGAAGAATTCCTGCTTTGAATGACCTCCTCCGGCCCACCAGCAATGAAACATCAGGCCTCATGACTAGTGGATGAGACCCGAACACCGCCTCCCACTCACTCTGGGTCCAGGCATAGGGGCTGCACAACCAGCTGGCCCTTGTGTGGGGTGGGGTGAGACCATGTCATCATCAACTTAACACACAGATCACTCGAGGCCAACTTTGTGCTCAGGGGCTCCTCCACAAAAAGACGGAAGGGCACAGATGGCCAGCCAGGCTGAGGAGATGAGGTCTCCTTGCCCAGCGGCAGCAGCATCCCATCGGCCAGTGCCTATTGGGGTCTTCTCAAGATCTGCCCCTCCTTACTTGGGGAGGGAAGGGACACCCAGAATGAGAGGATCCCAACTTTTTCCCACTTCAGAGTCCCATGCCAGGAGATTCCTTAGATCAGCACCCCCACAAACCCCAATCCGTGGACTGGCACCTGTCTGCAGCATGCCAAAAACTGGGTGGCACAAACAAGCGATGCTCCATCCATGGGATGCAGGGAGGACGCAAAACTAGCCCCCCTCCGGATTGCAGGAAAACCTCTCTCCACAGAACCAATCCCTGGTGCCCAAAAGGTTAGGGGCCACTGCCCTAAATGGCTGGTTTCACACAAGCCTCATAACCGAGTCAGGGGCGAGGGCCTTCCGCGAGATCCGAAGGTAGTCACTGGTGGGATCATGGTAGCCCTTTCTTCCTTGGTGGCTAAAATGAACACCCTGACCTCATCCAGAGCGGAGCAGTCACCCCAACTCAAGTCTTTCAGTACAGAGCCTCTGGGTGGCTCGGGGGTCCCTGTCTGCAGCCCACCACCATGAATCAGGCCTGAATTATTTGGCGGAGGCTTCCCCTGTCCTCTCCCTCTGGAGAGATAACCCTCTGTGGCTTTTCTCGTCCGTAAAAGGGATCCCTTCCCCTTCCAGCAGCCATTTCACAAAAAGAGGCAGGGTGGCTTTGAGGACCCTCACCCAATAGCCTCTGCCCGCCCCCCCACCCTCCATGGCTGTCCCAGAAGAGGAAGAAGGACACAGCAGGTAGCCTCTCCCAACTTCCACCCCACTTCCTGTTGGGGTATCTGGCACTTTCTGGAAAAGAAGGTTAAGAATCGGATACTCCCCAAAAAAGAGTGTTTCCCCACCCCCAACCCTGGGGACAGCCATACGCTTCCAAGATTACCAGGAGAAAGACGCGGCTGATGGGTTTAAATGCCTTGAGCAAACGGGATCCCTCTTCCATTCCCTCTGGCCAAGGCAGAGACCCTCCCAAATGCAGCCCCCTTGATTCTTCCTGCTTTAATCATTTCTCTCCTGGCTGCTCCCGGCTGGCTCTCTCGGCCAGGTGTGGAGACCAGGGGTGAAATGCTACCAGTCCACACCGGCTCGGGAAAACCGGTAATAATAAATGCTACCAGTTCAGGTGAACCAGTAGTAAAAAAAAAGCTACTGGTTCATCCGTATCGGTATTTTTAGCAATCAGCTGTGCCACGCGATTTAGATTTGCTACAAAGCTGGAAATCCTACTTTGTAGCAAATCTAAATCGTGCGGCACAGCTATTCCCCCCCCCCGTTCTACTTACCTTCAAATGGCTTCTTTTTCTGCGCAAAGCGTGCATTTGGTGCACACTGCACATGCACGCACACAGTGTGCATTTGGCGCACAGCGCACATGCACAGGCAGCGAACCAGTGGCAACCTGCGGAGAATTTCAACACTGGTGGGGACCCAGCAGTCCAATAAAGTGGCCCTTTGACTAAAGAGTTACAAAGCAATGACTCTTTATTGAACGCTCTTCTACAAAACACTCGGCACCAAACAACAAAGAAACGGCAGCCACAGTGGGGAAGAACATGGGACTCGTGATTCCCTCTCAATGCAGGGACCGGCAGGGCAATTGTACTGCCAATAAGAAAACCATGAGCACCTTGAAACAACAGCACGGCTGGTCGGTCATGGGGACAGCTTTCCCCCAGTCTTTCGCGTTCCTTCCAGTCCCAGCCCCCTGGGGAGGAGGGGGCCAGGAGCACACAAGTTGAAAAAAATCTTGCCCTTTTTCTTAAAGAGGCCAGGTAGGCAGTGGGAGAGGGGGAAGGAGGGGAAGGAGGAGAAGGTGGGGGAAGCAACTTTTCCTTGTTTTTCAATGCTGCCCACCTCACAACCCCTCTTTTGGGGGCTTCACTGCAGACATGCCAGCACAGATGCTGCCCCGTGTCATGTTCCACACTCTGCCAGCCAGCCAGGCAGACAGGCCCAATTCTGATTGCCTTCTGCTGGGAGCAACTATCCAAGACCCAGCCACTCCTAGGGCCTCAGAGTTCGGCCACCGCTTTCCTTTTTGGCCTCCGTGAGGTGGAAGATGGTCAAGAGACAGAGAGACTCCAGCTGACCCCCCACATCTTGTCTTCCACACAGCCTGGCCCTTTTCTGCATGGGGCAGGCATTGTGCCACCAACCTGCTTTTCTGTCCTTTTCTGCCCATCTTCTCTGGGGCTCCAGTTGATAACCTCCGCCTCCCTTGACAGCAGCCAGCCTGGCGCCCCAAGTCCTTCATGGCACAACCACTCCAAGGAGAGCCCAGGACTAATCAGGACGGGCTTTCTCCAGGCCAGCTGCTCCCCAAGGGTTCCTGTGGATTCTGGCCAAAGAGTCCGGGACAGCCTGCCTTCCCTCGTCCCTTGGGAGGCATCGCAGTGGATGGGTCTGGGCAGGGCCTACCTGTGGCTGGCCGGCACAGCTCTAAGGCCGACCTCCAGCAAATCAGTCCTCTTGGACCTGCTTGCCAACTGGATTGGCCCAACACTTCTGCTGTGAAGAGGGTCTCTTCACAGCACCTGCGAGAGACCCCCTTCCTCTTCCCTGGCTTTCCCACACAGGAGGACTCTCCTAGCCAGCTGCTCGTCATCGTCAAAGCCGATCCAGTTCAGGATGAAGAAGCTGCTCCTGGCCCATGTCAGGATTTCTCCCAGTTTTGTGCGTGGTTCATTGGATTCATGCAGCCCCCAACAGGATGCACATCGGATCTTCTCCTACAGCCAGGCTGATGGTTATTGCTGAGACCGTTTGCAGCAAATGGATCCCAGGAATACCTGATCCAGAAGCCTTGGCACCGAAGCACAAAGAGGCAGGCTAACCACAGGACAGAGCCGTAGTGAGACTGAGAGGAAGGCCTAGGAGCCCCCTGCTGTGGGCCGGGCTCCTTGCTTCCTCCCTCTGCACAGCCCACGCACGATCCACGATGATCCACGATGGGGATATGTGATGGGTCGAGATCTCTCCTCGTCCTGAGCTGGAGGAGGGGGGTGGGGAGGAGGCAGACTCTAAAGCTGGTGATGCCGGTGCTGTGGTGGGACTCCCAGTCCCGGAGCCGGCCCATCCTCAGCAGGAGGGTCAGGTGATGGAACACAAAAAAGTCCATGCTTGATGGAATGGGGGAGGGGAGACAGGGAATAGGGGGGAACCTGGGCCAGGAGATGTTTATGTGTTGCGCACCCCCAGAGACTGTTCCAACTCTTGCCGGCGCTGCTGGATCTGAAAGGGGGGGGTAAAGTAGTGGGTTAGGCTGCAGGAGCCACTGAGGCCAAGCAGAAGGGGGTTGGAAAGCCAGTCCCCTCCCCAGCTGCCTTGCCTTGCAGTAGAAGTATCTGCTCACGGCCTCCTGGGACCACGGCTGCTGGTAGAAGTCTGCCCTCCGCTCCTCTTCCGGGTTCCCTACCACGTCGGTCATGACCTGCCGAGCGAGACAAACCCCCGTAAGCAAAGCCCAAAGGCAGCTTCTTTCCAGTCACAGTTTTGACCCCCCCTCGGGCTGCCCCCTTGATCCTGGCCGTCGCTTCCCCCAAAGCTCCTGAGCAGATATCGGACCCTGCGAGTCTTCCTGGCATAAAGGGGAGGCCTTGGCCACATCAAACAACCGCTGACTATAAGGCAAATGGCACTGTTCATGACGAGGCTTGAACTGATTCAGGAAGAGGAGGTGGGATTTCAAGCAGTGTCTCAAACAGGGGAGAAATGCAGCTCACTGAAATGCACAGAAGGCATTTCAGTGGCGAAATATTGCCAGGTTCAGCCTTTGCTTGCCTACGAATTCAAGTGCCGGAAGGTCAAAGAAGGAAGGCTCTGACTGTCAGCTTTGGAAGCCATACTAGGCTGCCACTTTCTCCTCTGTGGGAAAGGAGGGGAGGGATGATTAGACAAAACATTCTTCCTGCCAGTCAAGGTCAGGCTAGGTTCGCATCTGGAGAAGGAATGGCTGGAGTGAAGCTTCGACATGGGACGGTTGAGGATTGTAACCGGCAAAGGGGTCATGAGGGTGGAGATTTTGGAGTTTGTATTATTGAGGGAGGAACCAGAATCCCCAGTTTCGGTTTTCATCCAGCTGTGCCAGTTTACCTATGCTAGTAAAAGAACTTTGAAAGAAGTTGGCTTCGAAGTCTTTTCTGCAGGAGGGGTTTTCTGGAACGCTGACTTTAAACTGAAACTGGGGATTCTGGAACGCTGACACTGACACCATGAGCCTTGTCACCACGAGCTGCACCCTTCAAACTTTTGATATGATTAAGCAGACACTGGTGCATCTACTGTGGTTCCCCGAAAATAAGACCCTGTCTTATGGAGTTTTTTTGCCACCAAAAAAGGCACCAGATCTTTATTTTCAGTGGGATGTCTTCCACTGACTCACCTCACTTGCACATGTTGCCCCCGGCCTCCTTTTAGCTGTCAGAGGCCCCCAGAAGCTTCTTCTGCGGCCTGCAAGGCTTTCCTGAAGGCCTCTGCAGCTGATAACAGAGATCTGGATTGTCAGGTGTGCAAGGACTGGCTGCAACTGTCCGAAGATAAGTAGTAGGGAAGCTCCACCACCACCCCATCCCCAGCCTCGCTTAATTTTACCTAGGCACTCTGGTGTGGGAGGGGTCTTAATTAGGGCTTATATTGGGCGCACATGTAAAATCAAGCTAGGTCTTACTTTCGAGGTAGGTTGTATTTTTTGGGGAAACGTGATAAAGTTCCCCCCCCACTTGTCCCACCTGGCCCTCCAGATGTGGAAGGGCAAAGCCCCCTCCTCCTGTCCTCATGCTGCACCCGGAGCAAAGGAAGAAGAAAAAGGAGTCTCCAGAGAGGCAGCCCAGCCCCAATGGCTGAAAGTTTGACCACAGCACCGTCGATGGCTCTTGTGGTCCCATCCCTGCTTGAAGCCTCAAACACCTAGAGCCACCGACCTTGAGATCCCTGCTCTGGGAGCGGAGGAGGTCCTGGATGTAGCCCTTGGGGTCTTTGGAGAAGCTCAGCATGAAATCTCGTTGTATCTTCAGCTGGTTGATGGACTCGATGGTTTCATGGATCTGAAGGAAGGAAGAAAGGAAGCAGAGATCCATTTCTTAGCCAACCGGCCCAGTTTCCCCAAGAAAGCGGCTGGCCTAAGCGGTGGTAGCAGGCCATCGCTGGAGAAAAAAGACATGAGGCGTCTCTTGGCATATGCCAGGATCAGCGGTTCTGTCTCTGGACAGTGGGGGCATGTCCGGGATGTCTTGGTCAAGGGGAAAAGTGTTTGTGAAAAGTAGGGCTTCCCCTCTGGTCAGTCAATCTCTGGGCAGGCCCTAAAGGCCAGGTGTGAAGTGTCTCCTCAACCTACTGCTTTGCCTTCTTCAGGGTCCCTCCCCCACTTTGGATAGTGAAGATGCTGGCCTAGAAATGGAGAGTTCTAGTCCAGCCCGAGGCATGAAAGTCGGCTCAGTGATTTTGGGCCAGTCCCTTCCTTTCAGCCCACCCACCTCACTGTTGTTGTGGGGGATGTGGGAGAAGGAAGGAGTATTAGGTATATTGGTGGCCTTTAGTGATTTATAAAGTCATAATGGCCCAGCCTAATATAATTTTATAAACCAGACATTGCTGGCTTGTCTCAGTGCCCCTTTGTACCCAGCCAGCCGCCCCCACCCACAGCAGCACCTTGTTGTCCAGGGCGGTGATCTCCTGCTGGTTGGCGGTGGAGAGCAGGAAGCTGCTCATCTGCCCTTTTAGGGGGTCTTCCACCTCCACATCAATGTCATAGCAGGCCGTCTTCTTCTGGTCATTGGGGTCCACGCTGAGGGAGGGAGGGAGCCCGAAGCATCAGCCCCCATCCTGGGGAGCCTCCCTCCCCCCAGACTCCCATTCCACCCCCACCCCACGCTGCCCAGATCAGACACCCTGTCTGCTCACAAGGGTTGTGAACCGAAAAGGATCCTCTGCCCTCCCGCTCAGCAAGCCGGGCTTCAGGGTTGCCAATTCCCTCCCCTGACTTATTTATTTATTTATTTATTTATTATTTAAATTTTTATACCGCCCTTCTCCCGAAGGACTCAGGGCGGTTCACAGCCAGGTAAAAAATACACAATGATACAGTATAAATACAATTAAAATACAATTAAAAAACTTATTAAATTGGCCAAGATTAAAAAATTTAGGATAAAAACCCATTAAAAACCCATAAATTTAAAACTAACCCAGTCCAGCGCAGATGAATAAGTGAGTTTTAAGCTCATGAAAGGTTGGAGGTCCGGA
Source organism: Ahaetulla prasina (assembly GCF_028640845.1). Classification (NCBI taxonomy): domain Eukaryota; kingdom Metazoa; phylum Chordata; class Lepidosauria; order Squamata; family Colubridae; genus Ahaetulla; species Ahaetulla prasina. Next base: position 150,853,609 of record NC_080542.1, on the reverse strand, counting down.
AGTTGACGGAGTCCTGGGGAGTTCGTTCCAGAGGCGGGAGCCCCCACAGAAGGCCCTTCCTGGGCGCCGCCAGACGACACTGTCGCGCCACCACGGCACCCTGAGGAGTCCCTCTCTGTGAGAGCGCACGGGTCGGTGAGAGGTATTCGGTAGCAGCAGGCGGTCCCGTAAATAGCCCGGCCCAATGCCATGGGCGCTTTGAAGCGTTCACCAACACCTTGAAGCGCGCCGGGAAGGCCGCAGGTAGCCAGTGCAGCCTGCGCAGGATAGGTGTCACATGGGAGCCACGAGGGGCTCCCTCTATCACCCGTGCAGCTGCATTCTGGACTAACTGTAGCCTCCGGATGCCCCTCAAGGGAGCCCCCACAGAGAAGGCCCTTCCTGGGCGCCGCCAGACGACACTGTCGCTACCGACGGCACCCTGAGGAGTCCCTCTCTGTGAGAGCGCACGGGTCGGTGAGAGGTATTCGGTAGCAGCAGGCGGTCCCGTAAATAGCCCGGCCCTATGCCATGGAGCGCTTTGAAGACGTTCACCAACACCTTGAAGCGCACCCGGAAGGCCACAGGTAGCCAGTGCAGCCTGCGCAGGATAGGTGTCACACGGGAGCCACGAGGGGCTGCCTCTATCACCCACGCAGCTGCATTCTGGACTAACTGCAGCCTCCGGATGCCCCTCAACGGGAGCCCGATGTAGAGAGTATTGCAGTAATCCAGACGAGACGTCACAAGGGCGTGAGTGACTGTGCACAAGGCATCCCGGTCTAGAAAGGGGCGCAACTGGCGCACCAGGCGAACCTGGTGGAAAGCTCTCCTGGAGACGGCCGTCAGGTGGTCCTCAAAAGACAGCCGTTCATCCAGGAGAACGCCCAAGTTGCGCACCCTCTCCATCGGGGCCAATGACTCGCTCCCAACAGTCAGCCGTGGACTCAGCTGACTGTGCGGGATGCCGGCATCCACAGCCACTCCGTCTTGGAGGATTGAGCTTGAGCCTGTTTCTCCCCATCCAGACCCGTCGGCTTCCAAACACTGGGACAGCACTTCGATAGCTTCATTGGGGTGGCCCGGTGTGGAAAAGTACAGCTGGGTGTCATCAGCGTACAGCTGGTACCTCACACCGAAGCCACTGATGATCTCACCCAGCGGCTTCATATAGATGTTGAACAGAAGGCGAGAGAATCGACCCTGCGGCACCCCACAAGTGAGGCGCCGCGGGACCTCTGCCCGTCAACACCGTCTGCGACGGTCGGAGAGATAGGAGGAGAACCACCGATAAACGGTGCCTCCCACTCCCAATCCTCCAACTGGCGCAGCAGGATACCATGGTCGATGGTATCGAAAGCCGCTGAGAGGTCTAATAGGACCAGGGCAGAGGAACAACCCCTATCCTGGCCTCCAGAGATCATCCACCAACGCGACCAAAGCCGTCTCAGTGCTGTAACGGGCGGAAGCCGGACTGGAGCAGGTCTAGATAGACAGTTTCCTCCAGGTGCAGGGGAAACTGATATGCCACCATACTCTCTACAACCTTCGCCGGGCGGGTTGGAGACCGACGATAATTACCTAAAACAGCGGGTCAGGAAGGCTTCTTGAGGAGGGCCTCACCACCGCCTCTTTCAAGGCGGCCGGAAAGACTCCTCCAACAAAGAAGCGCTCGTAATCCCTGGAGCCAGCCTCGTGTCACCTCCTGAGTGGCCAGCACCAGCCAGGAGGGCACGGGTCCAGTAAACACGTGGTGGCATTCAATCTACCCAGCAACCTGTCCATGTCCTCGGAGCCACAGGGTCAAACTCATCCCAGACAATATCACCAAGACCGCCCTCAGACGCCCCGTCCGAATCGCCACAATTTTGGTCCAGACCGTCCCGAAGCTGAACGATTTTATCGTATAGATAACCGTTAAACTCCTCAGCACGTCCCTGCAACGGGTCATCCCCCTCCCCCTCGGGAAGGAGGCGGGTCACCAAAAAGGGCAGCTGGGCGGTTATCTGCCGGCGCAATGAGGAGGCGTAGCGCCTCGCTTCCCTCAGTGCCACTAGGTAGGTCCTAGTATAGGATCTAACTAGTGTCCGATCAGCCTCTGAATGGCTGGACCTCCAAGAACTCTCTAGGCGTCTTCTCCGGCGTTTCATCCCCCTCAGCTCCTCGGAGAACCAAGGAGCCGGTTGGGATCTGCGCCGGGTCAGAGGCCGCAGAGGCACGACACGGTCTAAGCCCCCAGCCGCAGCCCGTCCCCAGGCTGCGGCTAGTTCCTCTGCCGTGCCGTGAGCCAGACCCTCAGGGAATGGCCCAAGCTCCGTCCGAAACCTCTCTGGGTCCATCAGGCGCCTGGGACGGTACCAACGTAGTGGTTCCGTCTCCCTGCGGTGTTGGGTAGCGGTCAGAAAGTCCAGGCGAAGGAGAGTGATCTGACCATGACAAAGGTTCTGTGACTATATCTCTCAAGTCCAGATCCTTCAACCACTGACCAGAGATGAAAATCAGGTCCAGTGTGCCTCCCGATGTGAGTGGGGCCATCCACTACTTGAGTCAGGTCCAGGGCCGTCATGGAGGCCATGAACTCCCGAGCTACTGTCGATGACGAGCCAGCAGATGGCAAGTTAAAGTCCCCATGACTAAAAGTCTGGGGTCTCCACTGCCACCCGGCAAGCACCTCCAGAAGCTCGGGCAGGGCGGCTGTCACGCAGCAAGGAGCCAGGTGCGACCAGCAAGCCCATCTGACATCTATGACCCCACCTCACAAGAGGATTCACACCCGGCAATCTGAGGTACAGTGGTCTCCTTCGCTCTAGACTCTCTTTAATAACAACCGCCACCCCCACCCCTACCCTGGGCCTCGGCTGATGGAATGCACGGAAACCCGGTGGGCACATCTCAACCAGGGCACGCCTTCAGTGCCCAACCAGGTCTCCGTAACGCCTATAATATCCGTGGCACCCCCCTGAATCAGGTCATGTATTAGGGGGGCCTTATTGGCCACGGACCGTGCGTTGCATAACATCAGGCGAAGGCCCAGGCTCTGAGGTCTTGACCATCCGGGAACGGGAGAAGTCAGGGGATCGGGCACGCGATCGCCTGTATACATCGAACGCGTGACCCCTAAACCGATGCGATCCCCCCCTTCCGCCATATCTGCCCCTCCCACTTACCGTGCAAATGGACTCACCCTCACACAAAGGAACACACTCCCCCATAACCTCCGAACCCATTTGATAGTCGCCACGAGCATGCGCTGGAACTGGTTTCCCCGACGGGCTACCCCATCACCCGCCCTATCCCTCCCCTTAAAATTCCCTTAAAATTCCCCGATAAAAAACGACTAAAAGAGTTCATTAAAAATCCCCTAAGCCTCCTAGATTTCGCATGCCATCTCTCAGGAAACATCTTTGGGGGTGCCAGAAGGACCTTCTGGCCGAGACAGAGCAAATCCCCCTTCCCATTGGAAGGGAAATGATAAATGATTCGATAAACCTGCGGCTCTTCTGCCCACCAGGAGGGAGATACCGAGGCAGAGGGACGCTTGTGCCCCGGGCTCCCCCCTCCCTAGAGCGATGGAGAATGCTGCACACACACACCCGGGCTCCATCAGGCAGCCTCTTCGGTCCCCACCACAACCTCCCCTCCTCTCTTGCTCAGCTCACCTGGGAAGGGGGGGCAACATCACCGGGGGGGGGGGACAGAAGGGATGCCCTGAATGCCGCTTTCTTTCAGGGGTGGGGTCAACCCAGGAAAGGCGCTGACCTGATGATGTGGTTGATCACAATGGGATCCGGGGGCAGCAGCAGGTTGGTCAGCCTCTGTGGGATCTCGGAGAACTTGAGCCGGGAGCAGTCAAAGATCTGGAATAGCAAACGGATAAGAACACTGGCGGCAGTGTTCACCTCAAGATGGGGGGGAAGGGGGCATCGGTTCCAGGCCCCCAGGAGGGCCACCCACGCTCAGCACCAGCTACAGGGGCAAGTAAGGTGGGCCAAGTGGGGCAGGGACAGAAATCCCTAGGGCAGAAGAGATGGCCTCGACTTCTCACCCTCCTCATATTTCTCTGGGCTTCCAGGGTAGCCTCACCATGGTTAGTCCCTGCTCTGCCAGCTCTGACAGGAAGCACCCATGGAGTGTGGTTGGCCAGAGTGCCTGGTTCCAGAGCTATTTGGCCTGGTCATGCCCTGGCTGGAAGGTGGGGCTTAAACTTTCTCCTCCTGCCTTCCTCCCTCTCTCCTCCTCTCTCTCTCCCCCCCGCCCACCCACCCTAAAACCCCAGCTCAGGGATCCAGCAGGAGAGCCAGATGAATGTCATCATCTCCAAATCGTGCCCTACTCTGTTTCTCACTGACCTGCTGGAAGTACTTGTCGCAGTTGATGTACTCCTTGTCGTGAGAGTCCTGCAGCTTGTTGGTCTTGATGTACTGCCAGAGGGCCTGGATGATGGCCGAGCGGGTCTGGGTGTGGATGCCCAGCAGGCGGGCCAGGCGAGGGTCCAGCTTGAACTGGGGAGGCTGCGGACAGAGAGCCGACCCCAAGGGTCCCCTTGGGCAACTGAGGGTCTCCTTGAAATCCAGAAGGCCGGAGGGCTTTAGGGCAACAGGCCCCCCTCCGGCCGGCCCATCCAGCAGGGCCAGCCTCTCTCGCCGGTCTTCCCAACGGGGACCCCGGGACCCCTCAGCCCCAACGGCCCGTCTGCACTCGCTCCCGGCCTTCCTCGAGGTGGCTTTCCTGGATCTGCTCAAGGCTTCCACGTACTTGTGACAAATAAAATCGGGTGTTATTACAAACAAAGTCCTTTGGCATTCTGGTCCGGCTGCAAAGGGCCCTCTGGAAATCAGCCCACGGGAATTCCATCACCGCCCCGTTGCAGGCAGCAATGATTTATTGGTGTTTTCATTTATTATATTCGGGACTGCGAGATGGACGGCATGTAAGTTGGATAAATATATAAATAAATGCTGTGTCAGAGCTTGTAGCTACCCATGTGTCCGCTGTAATTTTGGGCAGCATTGACAGTTACAACCACTCATTAAACGACATCAAGAGCAACGCTGGCTGCAAACACACGCACACACACATACACACCACTAAAAAACAAATGAATAAAAGGCTAGGCACAGCCCACCTCCCTCCCCAGGCCTGAGGGAGACAGACAGCCTTGTGGGACTCCCCAGCTCGCCAGTAACAGTGTTGGGGTCTCCCTCATTTCAGGGAGAGTCTGTCCCAGAGGGCAGGGCTGCCAGAGGGACCGCTTGCTTCCTGGGCCTGTGAGGGGGAACTGCTGGTTAGGGGGCAACCAGCAACCCCACCCACCCACCCTGCTTTGTCTACTGGGACGATGGCCAGAAACCACCAGAGGAAACAACCTGAGCGGGAAGGCGCTTCCCAGGGGGGCGACCTTGAATTATCTCCACAAGCCCAGTTGCTCACAGAGCGGCAAGTATCATATTATGCAACAGGGGCACTGCCCATCCCTAGCGTCCCCTCCCAATGCATTCTGGAGCTGCCAAGGGGGCCCCAAGGGCAGTCCCATCCATGGCAGCACACTGCAGGTGGCTGCTCGGGCAGTGACCAGGAGCCTCCCAAATAGTCCAAATGGCGCACAAGACGCACTAATAGAAACGGTCCTCATGGCTACAGCTGCCTGGGCTCTCCAGACAGGGGCTTTGAATTCAGGGAAAGGATCTCACATCACCCACTTTTCTGCTGGGGGCTGGGCACCAAGAAAGACCCCCAACAGGCTGTGGCTGAGAGAGGCCACAAAGGAGCTTCTCCAGAGGCTTCATACGGGGGAAGAGAACAGAAGGCTCACCCAAAGAAGGGGTCTACCCCTCCCCTCCAGCTCCTGGCATGGGGGTCTCTCGCAAATGCAACCAAGGCTTCCAGGCCTGAATCCACATCTTCCAGGGCTCTCTGAATCAGCAGTAGGAGCCTTTCTCCATAGCTTTCCTTAAAAAGGTTGGGTATCTTGCGCTGCCCACTCCCGGAGCTCACCGACATTTGCCAAATGGGGTCTGGTGACACTCCACCCCACCCCACCAGGCACCACACAGCTCAGTTTTCTGGTTGCTCTCCGGTGACACAGGAATAGAGGCAGGAATCTGGAGTTGGCTGCGGAGAACAGCTGCCACTTCTGGAACACGGCCGGTCCTTCCCCTTCCCCGGGCACCCGGGAAAGGCTTGGCTTTTGGGAGCGAGAGGACACCACAGCAGAGAGCAGAGACATGTGGCTGGCATGGAGCTCAACTGGAGTTGGGGTTACCACAAACTTCCCTTCTCCATATTCCCCCCCAAACTCAGCCCCCCCAAAGCCCAGCCCCAGCCCCCCTGCTTCTGAAGCCCCCTCCCCACCTGGTAATCCAGCATGAGCAGGAGGGTGCAGCGCACACTGACATCTCCCGGTCTCTTCACCTGGAAGCCGTCCGTCTCCTGGGTGGTGGGAGTCCGGTGCCACTGCCAGGAAGAGGCAAGTGGGCAGTTCTTAGAGCGGAGTTCCCCCAAACTTTCCAGGGTGGCAGCCCGGGGAGGGGATAAAGAGGGGGTGATTTTTTGGGAGGGTCGGGGGCAGGGACACGTGCCTATTGTCTGGCCACCTGAGGACATTGGCCTCAGACAATCTTGCCCGGGACACCCAGATGCCCAGGTAAAGGCATCTCTCCTCCCTTTGGAGGTCCTGCCAAGGAAGTTCCTGTCTGTGCAGAGGGCACCCAACTGGGCATCTAGTCAGGGGCAAGATTGTCCCAGGCACGTGACCACCCACCACGTGACCACCCACCTGGCCAAGAGAAGTGACCCCTCCCTCGTACACTTCATGCCGCACTCAGGTCAACCTGCTCTCCGTCAACCTACTCCCCTTCCCTTTAAACCAGATAAATGTCACCTCCTCGACCAGTCATCTCATCCACAGATACTGAACCCCATGGGTCCCTCCAAAACCCCACAGGCATCCTCCCCCACCCGTGTCCATGATGATCCTGACCGCCCACTTCACTTCCTGCAGCTTTCTGCTGGGCTTTTTCCCCTGGCAGGGGGTCCTTATGGGGCGGGCCCCCCTCCACCTCCCCTTGGTCTTCCCTTGTGCGAGAGCAGTGCTTTTGGGGGTATGAAGGATGGCCACAAAAGAAAAGAGGGGGTCACCTTATGTTTAGGAAGATGCCGGGGGAGGAGGGCAGTTTCCCTGCAACAGAGGGTCTGAGAAAGGCAGGGGGAGTCCTGCGTGGGGGGCAGTGGAGTTGCAACAGGCAGACCCAGAGCAGGGATCTCTCTGGGGTGTCTCAGGGAAGGGGGGTGGCAGAGTAACTTTCCCCCCCACAAAGGGATGAAGTAATGCAAGGGCAGACTGCTCTCCCCCACAGTCGGGCTCCACTAAATCCACCTCCATTATCCCAAGAAACACACAGCAGACTGAGGAAGAAGGGCAGCCATCCCCCCATTTCTGCCTGGGAAGGTATGGGAGGGGCAAGCCGGTTACCTCAACCAGGTGATTGTCCGGTCCGTAGAGGTCCTTGTCCAGTTCAATGACCAAACTCTTGAAAAAAGAGGAAAACTTCCGCTTCTGTTTGCTGAGCTGTGGGGAGGGGGAAGAGGGTGGGGAAAGATCCCCCATCATCAGACAAGGAACCTCCACAACCTCAGCTCTTTCCCCTCCCAGCTGCCCCATAGCCAGCAGGCGTTCACAAAGCTTCTCCCTTGTGCCAGCCGCCTTTGGGGTCACTGACTTCTGTCCCCCACTGTCCCCCCCCAGTCCTGTCTTACATCATCTAGCAGCTTCCCTTCCACCCGCAGCTCCCAGGAGGCGATGCTGCCGTCCGAATCGTCGGCATCTGACTTGGCCGGGTTGAAGGTGTTGGAGATGTAGAGGCGCAGCTTTCGCTTTTGCTGTGGCCCAAGAGAGACCCCAGTGAAAGCCCCTTGCAGGGGGTCACTTGCTTCCCGGCCTTCCCAGGCCCGGACCCCGGTCTCCCATGATGGAAGGCTCAAGCGAGGGAAACCAAAGCGACCCTCCCAGGGGTGAAATCCAGCAGGTTCTGACAGGTTCTGGAGAACCAGTAGCGGAAATGTTGACTAGTTCAGAGAACTCTGGTTGGTCCCAGAGTGTGGTGGGAATGGGGATTTTGCAGTATCCTTCCCCTGCCACGCCCACCAAGCCACACCCACAGAACTGGTAGCAAAAATAATTGAATTTCAACATTGGACCCTCCCCACAAACTCTGGCACTGAGTGGCCAGAAGGATTAGAAGCCCTGTGGGACTCCTAGAGAGAGGAACTCCCCTGATCGGGGGGGGGGAGAGTGTGGGGGCTGCTGCTCAGCCCCCCCTCCCGGAGAGGGGTCCATCCGCTCCCACCTTCATGGGCCTCTTCAGGGCCTCCTGGATGTCCACCCGCTTCCGCATGATGGTCTGGTCCAGCTTCCGCTCGAAGGCCAGCAGGTCCATGTAGGCCTGAGATTCAGGCACCAGCTCTCGGATCTGGGGGTTGGGCACAGAGTAGCTGCCACACATGGGGGGGGGGCAGAAGACCTTCCCCCCATTGTATGGAGAAGTCCCCAATCTCAGCCTTTAGATTTGCTGGGAAGGGACACCCTCTCCCTCCCCACTGGAGATGAGATCTGCTTCTACCATGGCAAAGGGGGGATCCATAGCTGAGTTCCCTGGAGGGGGCACTGGGGGAAGTAGACACCTCAAAGGAGGCCCAGGGCTCCCTCCAGGCACCACAGGGCAGCGGGAACCATTTGGGGCCAGCAGCTCTGCATTCCCCACCCAGAGGGGTCCAGCTTTTGTCTTGCTGACCTCTCCGCCTTCCCCCACCTCCACATCCCCAGATGCCTTCAGCAGCAGGGCAAGGCCCCTCCAGGAACCGCAGGTCTCCTGCCCACCGCAGAGATGGCATTTTTGCACAGGGCCTCCCCAACCCCAAAGGTGCCACCATGCCCAGTAGGGCCCTTCCTTCCTCTGCCAGAAGGAAAGCAGTGGCCCGGCGGAGGAGGGGGGCAGCCCTCCTCCTGTCCAGCTCTCCCCCCCAGGACCACCACCCTTCCTCCCCACTAGGAAGACTGTATTATCACAGCTACGCCCAGATGGGTGGGCAGGCAAGAAGGAAATGGCAGCCTCAGCCCAGCTCCTCCCCCCCCACTCCTTTCTAGCACTGATGATGTTACCTAGTTTGGTAATGAAATGTTTGCAAGAAAACAACCTAAGATCAGAGAGCATCGAGGACAATACAGTCCTCCCGCTCTTCCTCCCCTCTCCTCTTCTTCCTCCTCCCCTCAACCCTGGTGGAAGCAAGGCGGAAAGTGCCACTCACCCTTTGAGGGAGGATTTTGTCTGCCATCTTCCTCCTCTTGGCACTGTGTGAGAAGACAGAGACAGATGGCCATGGTGCCTAGCAGGCAGAGGAAGGAGCCCCCTCTCCCCGGCTGCTGAGCCTGGCCTCAGAAAGAGGCCTCCCAGAGCTTTGCCTTACAGCAGCCGCCACAGGGGAGGGGGTGGGATTGGTCCCAGGAGGGTCTTTGGGGTCTCTCCTTCTCATCCCCCCACCCAGGCTTTCACCCAGACTCCCAGGGATGGGACAAGGACACGCTCCCGGTGGGCCCACCTGGCTGCCACCCAAGGTTCACTATGTGCAGCAGCTGGGTGCCAGCTGGCACACGCCTAGTGACAGGTCGCAGGGGTTGAGAACTACGTGCCCCACCTCAAACTTCAGCCGCCTGAATGATTTTCACGGATTTAGCTGGCAGCAGAGCAGGTGCCCACTTCCTTCCTCTTCTGGGCTCTGGCAGTCCACCTCAAGCCATGTGCCACACAAAGAAATGTAGCACCCAGCCTCCACTTTTCAAGGCTGCCCCCCACCCCGGGAAACCACTTGGGAAGAGGGAGGGCTCCTGCATGGCCCCTATCTGCCCCCTCCTCCCTCCCCCGGCCATGCCAAGGGATCTCCTTCCTTCCCAGCTCTGGGCAAAGGCAGCTTGGCCGTGAGGAAAGAGCCAAAGGATGAGGATGGGGCTGGATCCACCTTGGGCCCATCACCCCTGTGGCTGCCCGCTCACCTCCGGGACCTGCTCTGCGGGGCAGCTCCCTGCGTTTGCGTCTGCTGCTGTTGCGACTGTTGTGGTTGTTGTTGCTGCGTCTGCGTCTGTGCCTGTGGTGGCTGCTGTGGCTGCGGCTGGGGGGCTGCCCTCTTGCGCGTGGGCTCCATCACTGCTTGCGGCATCCCGGGGCGCACCGAGGGACTTCCGACGTAGGGTGGGCCTGGGGGACCCATCGGGGCCCCCTGGTGGGGCATGCGAGCACCGGATGGCATCCCAGGACGCTGGAACGGAGAAGCAGAGGGGCGTCAGGGGGCACAAGGAGGAGAGTTGGGCACAGGGGCAGGGGGAGTGGGAGTGGCATGCATGGGGGAGGGGGCTAATGAAACCGGCCTCACAGCCGCACTGGCCATCCTGATGCAACCCCCTTCCTGGCCAGCCTCTTGACCTGACAGAGAGGGCAACACAGATGCCTACAGGTAGGAGGATGCCCCCTTCTGTGCCCTCAGCTACAAGATGTGCACAGCTGAGCCGGTCAGGGGTCGGAGGGGAGCCACGCAGCCGAGGCCACAGCCGGAGAGTGTCCGAACACTCCTCCCCAGGGTGGCCCACGTCTTTCACACGGGCCACACAACCAGGGTGCTCAGAGCACCACCACCCCCAGTGCCAGGGGGCAGAGGCCTCCTGCCGGATTCAGCAGAGGGAAGGAAGCTATCAAGAGCCTAAGGGTCACAAAGCTACCACCGGACAAGTCAGTCTGTGGTCAGAGCCTGGGATGAACTGGAGGGCAGTGGGGGGTGGGAATCATGAATGGCTCTGCATGCCAGGGAGAAGCGGTGGGAGGGCAGCTCCTGGGCACCAGATGGGGGGGTGGTTTTGACCTCCTTCTTGTCCCCCCCCCACCAGCCATGGCAGAGGAATGGCCAAGGAGGGGACGGCAAGGAGGGCCCCCAGGGATGAAATTAATTGGGCCAGGGGTGGGAAATGAGCCTCTGCCAGGGAGGTCTAGTGGGAATTCATTACCCAACTCAACAAAATTCCATTTGGGGAGATGAATTGAGGGAAACCGGTTGGAAAATCTGAATGAAAATTAATTGGGTTGGGGGGAATGGCAGGATGAGCTAATGGAAAAGGAAGGTGGAGGGTCTCTCAAGTGAAGCTCCGATCTCCCATGTGACTCAGCAGGCAGAAAACAGATCCCCGTCAGACCAAACTCCCAGCGAGCCACTGGCCAAAGGGCCGAACCTGGACACCTTCAAGGGATGTGGCCATCACTGCCGCTAAAAGGGACAGGCAGGAGCTGGCGGGGGTGGTGGTGGCTGAACTTTCTTCCTCACTGGGAGCCCCCTTCCCACTGGGGCTTCTCCAGAGCCAGTTAGAAGGGCAGTCTGGCCTGGGACCACCACTTTCTGGTATATTAAGTGTGAGGAGGGAATTTGCATGTGGCAGAGGGAGGGAGGGAGAAAGGATAGGAAAGGAAAGGAGAGAGGGAGGGAGGGAGGGAGGGAGGAAGGAAAGGATGGCTGGGAAGGAGGGAGTGAAGGAGGAAAGAAGGAAGGAAGGAAGGGAGAGAGGGGAGAGAGGGAGGGAGGAAGTGAAGCACACCCCCGGGAGGGGAGCCTTGCAGGAAGGAGGCACCTGAATGCTCCTGCCTAGCCCCCAAAGTGCAAAAGCCCAGACCCAAAGTGGGAGCATCATGAGGCAAAAACATCCTCCCACCCCAATTTTTCTTCAGCAGCCTCTTCCAGAAACTCTCCACCTCACTCCTGCTGCCCCCACCCTCAGCAAGACTGTTTTATGGCAGGGAGCCCCAGGGAGCCCAGCTTCTCCCAAACCCAACACCCCCACCCACCCACCCCATCCAGCCAAGCCCCTCTTCCTGACCCGGATTGGCTGCCAGTCTTCTCTCACCCCATGGGCCTGGGAGGAGAACCCCCCCAAAAGCCAGAGACCTGGGGAGAAAACCAACAGGAGGGCCAGCAAGGGGCAGCTGACAAGAGGACCTTGGGCGGAGCAGCGGGGGGTGGGGGGAGTTTGGGTGGGGGATCTGCAGATTTTTGGTAATGCTCCAAAATGGGGGGCATAGAAGCTGGCCTGGCGCAAGCAAAGGCCCTGGAGAAGAACAAACTAAGAACAATCTTCCTTTCCACCAGCAGAAAAGACAATGGAGCCCAGCTGCAGCCCAGGGAGGTCTTAGAGACAAGGACGGGATCCTCCGAGGCCGAAGATCGCAGCCCAGGAGCTGAACAGATGGGAAGGAGTAACTGTCAGGATTCCAGAAAACCGAATCCCCAGTTTCGGCTTAATGTCAGCGTTCCAGAAAACCCCTCCTGCAGAAAAGACTTCGAAGCCAACTTCTTTCAAAGTTCTTTTATTAGCATAGATAAACTGGCACAGTTGGATGAAAACCGAAACTGGGGATTCTGGTTCCTCCCTCAATAATACAAACCCCAAAATCTCCACCCTCATGACCCCTTTGCCGGTTACAATCCTCAACCGTCCCATGTTGAAGCTTCACTCCAGCCATTCCTTCTCCAGATGCAAACCTAGCCTGACCTTGACTGGCAGGAAGAATGTTGTTTTGTCTATCATCCCTCCCCTCCTTTCCCACAGAGGAGAAAGTGGCAGCCTAGTATAGCTTCCAAAGCTGACAGGAACCTTTTTTTTTTTTTTTTGTTTACATTTATACCCCACCCTTCTCCGAAGACTCAGGGCGGCTTACAGTGTATAAGGCAGCTTGCTGGGGTGGGAGGTGTCAAATGGTCCCCGACAGCCATTTTGGGAATGCAAAGTCCTTTTCTGGGGCAGCCATTTTGTGAGAGGCCCACAAAATGCAGCCAGCACCCCCACCCCGTGTGTGACCTCTAATCCAGGGCTGAAGGGGGAGACAGGAGATCTGCAAGCAAGAAGGGAAGCTGGCTGGCTGACCCCATGGGGCCGAAGATTTGGCCAGCAAGAAGCAACAGGACGGCGCCAACCCTTTCCTGTCACCCAGCAAAGCCCAGAGACCCCTGGCAGCCCCTCCTGGGCCCTCGCTTGGGAATCGCCATTGCACCACCCCCCAAGGCCTGGAGAGAGGAGCACAGCAAGCAGAAAGGACACACAAAGGGGGCTGGAAAGGAGGAGGAGGACGGGAGATCGGGTGGTAGGAAAGGCCCCAAGCTGAGCTGGGCAAAGACGCAGGACATCCTGATGTGGCTTCTCTGGACACGTCTGTTAAAAAACAGCTGCAAAAAAACGGTGGCAGAGGCAGGACGGATGCAGAGATCCGCAACAGGAGCCAGGGCAGGAATCTCCTGCTTGCTGGTTCCAAAGGAGTTGAAATCCTCTGGGTCGAGGGACTTCCGCTTCTGGTCCCAGACTGAAGCCACCCCCACACACACACTTGGAAACAAAGGAAAGCCCCTGCCAGTTGTGTGACAACTGGCCGCAGCCCAGCGGAACTATTGATGGGCAGGAAACTCAGGTGCCCATTAGACCGACTAAACCCAACCTACACCCCAGATGGGTACAAGGGTATCCAAGAAAAAACTAGGGAGATGACAGCGGGTGACCCAGTATGGGCACACAACTATAGCGAGGGCCCAACATGGTTAAAAGGGACAATTCTAGGCATAACCGGGCCGAAATCATACGTAGTAGACATGGAGGATGGCCGGGTTTGGAGACGCCACATAGACCAATTAAGAAAACGAATACCAAGTAATACAGAAACCAAACAGCCAGACCCTGACTACCAAGTTTGAATCTACAGCTGACTCAAACCCGAGGCGAGCGGAGGACTTATCTGAATCCAATAAAGTCCAGCGACGCCAACCGGTTCCTCCTGAAGACAGCAAGGACGACTCTGCCAATAATCCAGGGCCGGACGGCCCAGAGGAGGAGCTGGGAGGAACAAACAGTCCCTCCGACCAGCTCGACTCACTCCCAGAGAATGAATTGCGCAGGTCAGAAAGAGTTAGGAGACGCCCTGTCTACCTGCGTGACTACGTGGAAAAATAACATGCAAATTTTATGTAAATATGGGTACAATGCGTTCTGGGAGGGAAGGAGTGTAATGTATTTAAACTTTAGGAGGGAAGTTTGGGCGGGAACTAGCACGTTGCTGATTGGTTGAAGCCTCAGCCAAAATAGTATTTAAAGAGGGGTTCTTGCCTGTTGTTCTTTGCTGGGATCACTATAAACTAAAGAGCTGTTGTCACTCACTGGTCTCCTGCCTCTTCATTGCCCAAACCTAACAACACCGACAGGAGTGGGAGTTGCACACGATGGGCTTCTCCTTCATCTGGACACGCATCTCCCTGGGACTGGCTTGCTGCCATAAGAACTTGGATAAGAGAGAGCCAACCTAGAATTAAAGAGGAATATCCTGACAGTGAGAATGGTTGATTAGTAGAACGGCTTCTCTCCAGAAGTTGTGCGTGCTCCATCACTGGACGCTTTTTAAATTAGAGACTGGATGGCCGCTTGTCTGGAATAGTACAGGGCAGGGGGGTCAAACTCATAGCCTGTGGTATGGATGCATCACGCATTGGCCATGCCAGTGCCCGGTTTAGCGAAGTGGGGGAAAGTCTCAATATGTCACGTAACGACTCAGTGACAACCCAAGTCTGTTATAGGGGGTCTCCTGCTTGAACAGGGGGCTGGACTAGAAGACCTCTAAGATCCCTTCTAGCTGATTTCTGCTTAATTCATTAAACCTCCGAGACCCCTTCCAACTCTGCTATCATTCTGGGATCCTGCAAGGAGGCAAGGGCAGGCGCCATGGGCACCGCTGGGCCTGTACCAAAGCATCTTTTCCCACTTCAGCTGCCAAAAAAGAGGGCTTCCCTCAGATGGAGGACAAGCCAGCTGTTTCCTTCCAGGGTTTTCAAAAGCACAAAAAACAGCCAAAGAAATCGCAATCCAGAGGGGAAAAAAGGAACTCTGAACCCAATCCCTGAACCCAGCCCCTTTCCTCCGCCCGCCTTGCTCCCATCATACCCATCTGTCTGTTGCTTCTTTCCACTCCCGGCTGTTCCCTTTTTCAGGACCTTCGCCTCCTTTCCATCCGAGTGCAAACTTCTCTGCCTTCCATCCCTGTCACCTGCTCTGCATCCCGGCTCTCTCCTGGATCAAAGCAGCTCAAGGACACCCCTTTTGGGTCTGGTATGGCCCAAGACTGCCTTGCTTCTCCAATCTTTCTTTTCCCGAGTCTTCTGCTCTGCATTTAGCCAGCAGTCTGTCCCCACTGGATTCCTTGGCCCCTTAACATGCCCGACTTCCATTCCCATGTGAAACGATATGCAGAAATCTACCGTATTTTTCGGACTAGAAGACGCAACGGTGTATAAGACGCACCAACCTTTCCACCCTCTTTTGGGGGGGGGGAGTGCATCTTATGCTCCAAAATGTATGGTATTTTTAAGCGCAACCATTTTTTACTCCTTCTTCCCAACAGGCAAAAACAATTCCTGGTATCCCATGAGCCTCTGCGCCTATTAGCTCTCCTCTATCCATCTCCCAGTGGTTCATACAGAGGCCTCCTACTCTTTCATGCCCCCCCCCGGCACATCTCTCCACAACTCTTACAAATATTCTCCATCATGGATCTCCCATCGCTCTGATGCCCACCCCTGCAACAGCAGTGCAGAGCCCTGTCTACACACAAGGCACACATTCAGCCCAGAGATGGGATTCAAATCCCAGGGCTACCAGTTTGCTATCGGTAGCACATGAGTGCGCACCCTTGCTTTGCAAGTACGCAGCACTTCTGCGCATGCACAGAGCACTTTTGATGATGTTGGGGTGGATGGGTGAAGCCTCCTGCCACCGCCGCTACCAATTCGCACGAACTGGGGTGAATCAGTAGAAACCCACCCGATTCATCCCCAAGCTTTCCCCTCTTCCTTAAGCCCCCCTCCCTAAACTCATTCAATAATCAGGGGGCTCCATGCATTCCCCGGTAGGGGCTTTGCTAACCTGAGCAGCTAGCCCCACCTTCCCATCTGGACCAAGTTAAGGCTCACCTATGCACCTCTGGGCTTTCAAATCCATGAATGTGAACTGCCTTTCTTGCCCTCGGGCACGGATGGGGAGTGCGAAAATCTCTTCACACCTCACCCAACATCACTTCCCCACTTTCACCTGTTTGAACTTTAATAGAGACAAATATTGCTCGGGGGCTTCGCTGGGGTCCTTGGGGGGCTCCTTGAGTGGCGGCTGGATGCCAGGGCGGTGACGACGGCGATGGCAAGACTATCGTGGAAGACGTCCCGCATTGGCGACGGACACTGCTCTTTTCTCCTTTTGTTGGAACCCCCGTGAGAACTGGGGGGGGCGGACCATCTTAGTTCCACCCAGGATTATGCTACTGAAACTATGCACTTTTAAGACCTCTCCGTTTTCCAGCTGGAGGTTTCTGTCCAATGACTGTCGTTTGAGACTTCGACAAACCAGGATACCACCATTCTCTTTACTCTCTGATGACTTTCTCACATAATCAGCTTCTTGCACTGCGAGATGCCCCCCTCTCGCGGGTACGGCCCTTCTCTTTATCGAGGGCCTACCTCGATGACGGATTTTGGAATCCCGAGAGGTGGCATGCTTCAAAGAGAGGGCTAAGGAGGTTTTTAAATTCATGTTTTTGTAAATTTTTAGCTAATTCGAATAAGGGGTTAGGGGGTGGGGTGGGTGGGGGGGCATGCCCACAGGGGATTAGGCTAGTCCCTTCTAAGGTTCACGATCTGGAGGTCTGTAAATTGGAGGTTTTGGAGGAGGTTAAGGCTCGACCATGTATGGGTACTTCCATCTGCACGGTTCAAGGGAGGGGCAGGTATGGCGGAAGCAGGGGCCAGTATCAGGTTCGGGGAGTGCGCCCTCGCTGTTTAAAAGTGATACCGCACTCCGGGCCCCTAGGCTTGACTCAGGTCCCGAGTGGTTATATCCCCCGGAACCTGGACCTTCGGCTGATGCTATGTAATGCTAGGTCCGTCATGAATAAGGCCCCCCTCATATTCGATCTTATTCAAGAGGGGGGAGCGGACCTAATGGGCATTACGGAGACCTGGCTAGGCACAGGGGGGGGGTTCCCCTCACCGAAATGTGCCCGCCGGGTTTCCGTGCATTCCATCAGCCGAGGGCCCAGGGTAGGGGTGGGGGAGTAGCGGTTGTTATTAACGAGAGTCTGGCTCCGAGGGAGGTCACTGTCCCGCAGATAAACGGTTGTGAAACCCTCTTCGTGAGGTGGGGCCGGGGGGTGCAGGTGGGCTTGCTGATCACGTACCTGGCTCCTTGCTACGTGACGGCAGCCCTGCCCGAGCTGCTGGAGATGATAGCCGGGACGGCGGTTGAGACCCCCAGGCTTATGGTCATGGGGGATTTCAACTTGCCGTCGGCGGGCGATTCGTCAATGGCAGCTCGGGAGTTCATGGCTTCCATGACGGCCTTGGACCTGACCCAGGTAGTTACGGTCCCCACCCACGTCGGGGGTAACACACTGGATTTGATTTTTGTCTCGGGACAGTGGCTAAATGATCTGGAGTTAGGGGGACTAATATCTCAACCCTTGTCATGGTCTGATCATTTGCTCCTTCAGCTAGACTTTCGGACCGCTGCACCTCACCGCAGGGAGACGGAACCGGTTCAATGGTTCCGTCCCAGGCGCCTGATGGACCCTGAGAGGTTTCTGACGGAGCTTGGGCCATTTCCGAGGGAGTTAGCCCACGGCTCGGCTGAGGAGCTGGCGGCCGCCTGGGATGAGGCGGCCGCTGGAGCCTTGGACCGCGTCGTGCCTTTGCGGCTTCTGACCCGGCGACGAACTCGACCAGCTCCCTGGTATAACGAGGAGCTGAGAGAGATGAAGCGCCGGAAAAGAAGCCTAGAGAGCGCCTGGAGGTCCAGCCGCTCCGAACCAGACCGAACACTAGTGAGGTCATATATTCAGACCTATCTAGTGGCGATCAGGGTGGCGAAACATAACTATTTCTCCGCACTCATCGCATCGGCAGATAATCGCCCAGCCACCCTGTTTAGGGTGACCCGCTCCCTGCTTAGGCAGGAGGCTCGGGAGGACCCCTTACAGGGACGTGCTGAGGATTTTGTTCAATATCTGTCTGATAAAATCGCTCTGATTCGGGATGGCTTGGACACTGATTGGATAGATTCAGGTGGGATGGCGGAGGCGAGTCTTGAGAATGTTATCTGGGATGAGTTCGACCCTGTGACTCCTGAGGACATGGACAGGTTGTTGGGTAGGCTGAACTCCACCACATGTTTATTGGACCCGTGTCCCTCCTGGATGGTGCTGGCCACCCGGGAGGTTACACGAGGCTGGCTCCAGGAAGTTACCAACGCTTCTTTGTTGGAGGGTGCTTTCCCTGCCGCTTTGAAAGAGGCGGTGGTGAGGCCCCTCCTTAAGAAGCCCTCCCTGGACCCGGCTATTTTAGCGAACTATCGTCCAGTCTCCAACCTTCGCTTTTTAGCGAAGGTTGTTGAGAGTGTGGTGGCATATCAGCTTCCTCAGCACCTGGAGGAATCTGTCTATCTGGACCCGTTCCAGTCCGGTTTCAGGCCCGGTTACAGCACCGAGACGGCTTTGGTCGCGTTGGTGGATGACCTCTGGAGAGCCCGGGACAGGGGTTGTTCCTCTGTCCTGGTCCTTTTAGATCTCTCAGCGGCTTTTGATACCATCGACCATGGTATCCTGCTGCGACGGTTGGAGGGATTGGGGGTGGGAGGCACCGTTTATCGGTGGTTCTCCTCCTATCTCTCTGACCGTTCGCAGACGGTGTTGGCAGGGGGGCAGAGATCGGCCCCGAGGCGCCTCACTTGTGGGGTGCCTCAGGGGTCTGTTCTCTCGCCTCTCCTGTTCAACATCTACATGAAGCCGCTGGGTGAGGTTATCCGTGGGTTCGGGGTGGATTATCATCTGTACGCTGATGATACGCAGCTGTACATTTCCACCCCGAACCACCCCAACGAAGCTGTCGAGGTGATGGGCCGGTGCCTTGAGGCCGTGCGGGTCTGGATGGGGAGGAACAGGCTCCAACTCAACCCTTCCAAGACAGAGTGGCTGTGGGTACCGGCGTCCCGGTACAGTCAGCTTACACCATCGCTGACTGTGGGGGAGGAAGTACTGACCCCCAGGGAGGGAGTGCGCAACTTAGGCGTTCTCCTGGACGATCGGCTGTCCTTAGAGAACCATTTGACAGCCGTCGCCAGGGGAGCATTCTATCAGGTCCATCTGATTCGCCAGTTGCGCCCCTTCCTTGACCGTGACGCCTTGCGCACAGTCACTCACGCCCTCGTCACTTCCCGCCTGGACTATTGCAATGCTCTCTACATGGGGCTCCCCTTGAAGAGCACCCGGAGGCTCCAGTTAGTCCAGAATGCGGCCGCGCGGGTGATAGAGGGAGCACCGCGTTGCTCCCATATAACACCTATCCTGCGCGGCCTGCACTGGCTACCGGTAGTCTTTCGGGTGCAATTCAAGGTTTTGGTGACCACCTTTAAAGCGCTCCATGGCTTAGGACCGGGATACCTTCGAGACCGCCTTCTGCCGCCGATTGCCTCCCAACGACCTGTGCGCTCCCACAGAGTGGGCCTCCTCAGGGTGCCGTCGACCAAACAATGTAGGTTGGCGGCCCCCAGGGGGAGGGCCTTCTCTGTGGCGGCACCAGCCCTGTGGAACGAGCTCCCTCCAGGATTACGACAACTACCCGACCTCCGGACCTTCAGACGGGAACTGAAGACTTTATTGTTTCAGCGTGCAGGACTAGCCTAAGATAAAAGGTTTTAGCATATTTTAATGGGGTTTTTATAGGTTTTTTATTTTTTAGTGATCAGGCCATGATATTATCTAGTTTTAATTGGGTTTTAATGTTTATTTATTGTACTGTTTTAATATGCCTGTGAACCGCCCTGAGTCCTACGGGAGATGGTGCGGTATATAAGTTCGATTAATAAATAAATAAATAAATAATAAATAAATATTGGCTAAGGAAGTGCCAACTCCTTGGCTCAGGAAGTGGAGAAAATATTGGTATAGGAGCCAGAGGGGAGACAAGTGGGCCGGCCCCACAGCTCTGAAAAATCACACAGGAGCATTTGGAAGGGGAACGAAAATGGGGGCGGGACCCAGCAGTGCCTGGCGCTGCCAAAGAGACATCCAGCAGAGAAGCATAACTCTGAATTATCTCCGTGGAGTTGCATTTCAAGAGTTGCATTTCAAGACAGGAAGAAGAAGAAAAAAAGAAGAAAGAGAAGGAGGAGGAGGAAGGGTTATGGGGTCCTGGGTGCTCTCTGAGCTGGGTGGTTTCCTGGCAGATGGTTCATTACCAAACTAGGTAACAACATCAGTGCAAGAAAGGTATGGGGTTTGTGGAGGAGGAGGAGAGGGGAGGAAGAAGAGGAGGAGGGGGAGGGGGAGGAGAAAAGAAGGGATGAAGTGGAAAACAGAAAATGCAGCAGAGAGAATACTAACCTTTCTCCCTCCATTCACAATGGAGGTGCTGCAACTTGTCCCTTTTAAGGTAGTCCCCAGGAGGGAATGGGATGGGGTTGGGGAAGCAGCTGGAATGGAGCCATTTTTGTGAAAGGCATGAAAATAGGGAAGGGGATTTTCCTGCCTGTCATCCATTCCTCAATCTCAGCATAGACTGAGGGAAGGATGGTAAACAGGAATATTCCACTTCCCATTTTCTTCCCATTCGTGACAAGGAGTGGCTGGGAGGGGAGGGGCCGGTGAGGAGTTCCTCGATGTGAGTGATGTCTAGTTGGCCACGCCCACCCAGTCACATGACCTCCCCCCAACATCCATGCCCACGGAACTGGTAGGGGAAATTTTTTAATTTTACCCCTGGGCAGAAGCAATCCCTCGAAGCCGACTGGAATCATGTGGCAGTGAGGACACAAGAGCATCACAAAAAACCTGTGTCCACTCTCAAGCGCATTTTGTTACCAATCGTAACTGCCGGAGGCCCTTCTACGGACGCCCCAGGCAGTGGTGGGATTCAAATAATTTAACAATCGGTTCTCTGCCCTAATGATTTCTTCCAACAACCAGTTCACCAAACTGGTCAGAAAGTTAACAACTGGTTCTCCCGAAGTGGTGCAAACTGGCTGAATCCCACCTCTGGCTGCAAGGACAGCAAATTGCCACAGTCCAGTTGTGAGGTATTTAGGGCATGGCTGACCACCTGAAAGTTCGTCTCGTCCAGTGGTGGTATTGAGCTGGTTCTATCTGATACAGGCTAACAAGTAGCGGCAGTTGTGGGAGGTTCCACCCACCTGCTCAGACATAATCACGTCCCGTTTTTGATGTTCTGCGCACATGCAGGTCCTGTGCATGCGCAGAGGTTTTGCACGTGAGGAAAACGAGCAGAGACATGTGTAAGCTCACATTTGCAAACCGGCAGCGAAGGTAAGTGAATACTATCCCTGACCTCATTACAGAAAAGGCACAACTGGCACCACACAAGAACAACCTGCCACAGAGAGGAGGGGGGGTGTCAGGCTGTTTTCCAAAGCACCTGAAGGCCAGACAAGGAACAATGGATGGAAACTGATCAAGGAGAGGTTCAACTAGAAATAAGGAGAACTTTTCTGACAGAAATCAGAAGTCGCCTTTAGAAGTTGTGGGAGCTTAATCACTGGAGGCTTTCCAAAAGAGATTGAACTGCCATTTATCACAAATGATGTAGGGTCTCCTGCTTGGGCGGCGGGGGGGGCGGGGTTGGACTAGATGACCTGCAAGGTCCCTTCCAACTCTGTTAATCTGTATCTGTAGAGCCTCCTGACCACGCCTATTCTTTAAGCAGCAGCTGTAGTCCAGGAGGCCCCCAGGTTGCACACTTCCTCCTCTTTGGGGCAGCCCTGAAGTAGTGGAAGACCACTATTTATTTATTTATTTATTTATTTATTTATTTACATTTATATCCCCCCCTTCTCCAAAGACTCAGGGCGGCTTACATTGTGTAAGGCAATTATCTCATCCTATTTGTATATTTATATACAAAGTCAACTTATTGCCCCCCCAACAATCTGGGTCCTCATTTTACCTACCTTATAGAGGATGGAAGGCTGAGTCAACCTTGTCTATCTATCCTGTCCCCTCTGTGCCTTTATTTCATTAAACTAGATACCCCCAATTCCTGCAACCCTTCTTTGTATGTTTTAGCTTCCCCACCAGCCAGCAGACAGTCTCGTGGCCTCTCCCACCTACCTACCCACCTACTCCCAGCAAGGAATGGGTCACCCTAAGCAGGTACAACCGGGCCAGGGGTGAAATTCAGCAGGTTCTGACAGGTTCTGGAGAACCAGCAGTGAAAATTTTGAGTTGTTCGGAGAACTGGCAAATACCAACTCTGGCTGGCCCCAAAGTGGGGTAGGAATGGAGATTTTGCAATATCCTTCCCCTGCCATGCCCACAGAACCGGTATTAAAAATAATTTGAATTCCACCACTGAACCAGGCCATAGGTCACCTGAGACGGGCTTGTCAAAGACGCCCGTCTCCCTGCGGGGGAGCGTGGCACCGCAAGTTGAAGGGCAAGCAAACCCGTCCATGGCTACAGATCGATGGTCACATCCGCTAACGCCACATCACATCGGAAGGACCCCGAGACAGAGACCAGATTTAACATGGAAGTAGATTCCCTCCACACGTCATCTATGGCCTCTTTGCTTCCCCTCCCTAGCCGATGCAGACCCTTGGGGGGACCTATTTCCAGGAGAGGAAACCCCCCTTCTGGGCTCACCCAAGTTTCAGGAATGCCCCCCAGGTCAGTGCCCTCATTCATAACCAAGTATGGATGAAGGCAGCCTTGTTACCTCTGGAACTGGCCTTTGATGGCAACTGCCAGAGCCCGGGACCACCAAGAACCCTAACGGATTAACAGAGTTGGAGGAAGGGACCCCTCCCTAAGCAAGTTGCCTGATCCAGAGGATGGATCCCCAGGGCAAGATTTGTCTCTAACAACTTCCCAGTGGCTTTCCCTCAAACGGCAGGTGTTCCCCCTCCCCCCGACTTGACTAAACGCCCCCAAGTCTGGCATTTATATAAAATGGCATATAAGTCTCAGTGCTCAGGCAACAAGGAAGCAGGACAGCCTCGTGGCTCCTTCCCGATGGCGGTTGCACTGCACAAAACCGGAGGTGGATATTTTGGGTCTTCTTGGAGAAGGTTTTTTTTTTTGAAAAGTGTCCCTCAGCCACCCCTCCCCCTGATCTGTCTTCCAAACCGGAGGTTTAACTCCACGTCTTCAGATTTGCTTTTGTCTTTCATCTGAGGAAAGAGCACTGAAGGGGCCTTTGATGAATTGATGAAT
Organism: Ahaetulla prasina; assembly: GCF_028640845.1. Taxonomy (NCBI): domain Eukaryota; kingdom Metazoa; phylum Chordata; class Lepidosauria; order Squamata; family Colubridae; genus Ahaetulla; species Ahaetulla prasina. The sequence continues at coordinate 150,830,300 of NC_080542.1, read as the reverse complement.
CAGAATAGAGCTGGAAGGGACCTTAGAGGTCTTCTAGTCCAGCCCCCAGCTCAAAGGGGAGACCCTGTACCATTTCAGACAAGTGGCCATCCAGTTTCTTCTTAAAAACCTCCAGTGATGGAGCGCCCACACCTGGTAGCAAGCGGTTCCACTGGTTAATTGTCCTCACTGTCAGGATGCTGAGAACAAAAGCCACTGGATACCCTCCACAAAGGGCAGGCAGAGTGCCCCACCACCCTCCAGATGGGTAGCTAGCAGGAAAACCACACAGCCAGACCTCAAACAAAGAAGCAGGTCCAGTCGCCCCACGCTCCACTCCAGACCCCGTTTGGGCCTCTGGCCTGGCCCCTTCTCCCAAGGGACAGATAGCTCCGCTTGGTTTGGCCAGCTTCTTCCCTCCTTCGTTCCGGAGCCCAACTGGGTGTCACCCAGGTGACAGGCAGCCTTCACCCCCCCTTCTCTCCCCCACCCACGCACTGTCCCTGCCTGCAGCTGGAGGGTGGGTGGGTAACCAAGCTGGGCCATGCTCTAGGGACCTTGCTCCACTCCCCATCCCCATGGCTGGCTGGCAGCTGTGCAGGGGGCCACTGGGCTGGGAGGTGGGGGAGACAGCATTGGGGGAGCCAACACAACCCTCTTCCCAGAGCGCACACCTGCTGCTGTTACTAACCCTTCCCCCCTTTCCATCCGCTAGCAATGGGACCCCATGTCCCGTCTAACTGGCCCAGGATGTTCCTTGGCCACATCTCTGGCACTGCGCATGCAGCTGACTTGGGTCCACCTGTTGCTGCCCGTTGTTGTTCCCTCCCAAGGAAGCTCAGCTGCTTCCCATCAATCACAGTCCGACAGAGCCTGATCAAAAAATGGTCTCTTGGTTTCTGCCCTGTTTTGTGGGCCCCTGGGAATAAGAGCTGCCCAAGGGAGCCTCTGGGGCTTCGGCTGGGTTCAGAAGGGTGAGCTGTCCGAGGAGGAGGGGGGATCGGGGTGCTGGGGAGCTGAGAGGAAAGGGAACACCTCCCACCGCCCCCACACCCCGAGGAAGGAAGAAGGGCCCCAGCTGGAAAGGAGGGCAACCACTTCAGGGGGCATGAGGCCTCCGGCAGACGGGATGACAGGCAGAGTGGAGGAACTGGCTGAACCATGTTCTGCTCCGGCCTTCTCACTTCTTGGCCATCAATCCAGCGTACAGAATGACGGGTTGTGATATCGGACACCAGGATAAATTCCCACACCGGCAGCCAGTCTGGTAGCTTCCCTCCCTGCATGGGGGTCAAGCAAAGCTTGGATGGTTATCCCTTGCCAGACTGAGGTCTGGATCTGTGGCCTGAGTGGCCGGGTGGACTGCTGGACACAATGGCCAAATCGAGGCACCTGCGAGAGCCTCAGATCACCCCATCCAGGCATGGGATGGGGGGGAACTTTGTAAGCAAGAAAAGCAATCAGCAAGTGGGGTGACCAAGGAGACAGATGGGGAACCTGTTACCGGAAGAGATGCTCCTCTTGGGTGGGCAAAAGGGCAAAACAGCCCCTAGGATGTTCAACACAGAGTTTGTAGCAAAATCAACTGCCTGCGAAGGGTCCTGGGTTTGGGGCTGAAAGGCGAAAACAGAAGTAGTACACTTCGTCCCATAATTGGGTAGACCAATTATGATAGACCAGTCTCACCAGAAAAAACCCTTAGTCCCTAGGATGCTGTTTGCATGGGTGTGTTGGGGGGGGCAGGTCCTTTCAGCCCTCCAGCTGGGCTCCAAATGATGCTTCATGAAGTGGGACAAAGCAGGCAACCTACCAACTTCTCTGTCAGTATGAAATAAATCATTTGACGTGAACAAGGGTCTCAAGTCAGCGAACCCCAATCTTTTGCAGGGCGGGGACCTGTTCTGTGAAGAGAGGTTTTTCCCACAGATTGGAGGGGATGTGGTTTGGAGCGCTGCCGGGATGCTTGTTTATACTGGCTGATTTCTGGCACACCACGGACTGGAGCCTGTCCACGGACTGGAGGCGTGGGGGTTTGGGGACCCTGGTGTAATGCACAGAAACAAAGCCTGTGATAGGCCAGAGCAGCCCTAAACTTCCTCTGTTTTACAGGCTGTTCAGAAGAAGGCTGGAGGTGGCACATGCCGTGATCTCAGCCCGGCTTCACCAAGGCTTCACCATGATCCTTTGATTGGCTAGAAGGCAAAACATTGACTACAGGAGGTTGCAGTCCCAACTCAACTGACTCATCCACGGGGAGAGCACAGCATCTTTAGAAATCACCTGGGTAAATGGGTAGTTGGGGACAGTGACCCCAGTCGCTCCCAGCGGCTACCTGGCCAAGCAGCAACTTAGGAGCTCCTCAGCCCTGCGACGTCCAGGGCTGGCAGATTGGAAGACAGAGGCTGCATCCTATGCCACAGACCCAGAGAATGTCACCAAGCTGCAATGGGGATGCTTTGCAAAACCTTGCTCTGCATGGACCAGGCCGTGGTTACTTTAATACGATCTCTGCAATTATAGTGTTGCTGTTATTGTTTGGGTGCAATTACTATGGCCATGGGTGTTCGTAGCCGGCAGGTTTCAAAGCTGCCATACAGAAGCCGAAGGATGCAGAGCAATAGTGGGTTTCTACCGCTTCGCCCCGTAGAAGTGCCACTCATGAGCGAACCAAGTGCAAGCATGCATGCTCCCGATTCCGAACCAGTAGCGAAGGTAAGTGGAACCCACTACTGGTGCAGAGATTCTCCAGCCCAGAGGTTCTAGTTGCAGCCCTTCTCCATCGGGCTACACAGCCCCCCCACAAAAAAAATCTGGCTGTCTTCTTCTCCTGGGTTTTTTAAATGAGGGAGGAAGACTAAGAACCAGCCTCTGGGGGTGGGGGAGTGAATCAGGCAAGCAAATGCCCCCAGGGTTTGCTGTGGACTGCCCAACAACTTCCTCCTTCTCTTCCTCCTCCTCCGTCTCCACCTTTCTTCCTCGACTGTCCCACCCTAAGGTGATGAGAGCCAAGAAGAAACTTCACTCAGCAGGACGCAGAGAGTTTGGCACAAATTCAGTGCCAACTGCAACTTTGGGAGCGATGGCGTCTCGGAAGCTGCCATTGGAACTCCTCCTCTTTCATTTTTGATTTTTAAAAAAAGGTTTGAAAGCCCTTAAAGGAACCAGGCCAGGCCTTCCTCCTGGGACTCCCCAAGAACGGAGCAGTTTGGGAGGAAGAGATAACTCCGATCCCACCACAGGACAGAAAAAAGCCATGGCAACATACTATATATATATATATCCTTTTCAGCTCCACTCCATTCCAAGCTGCTTCTACCCTGTTTCCCCTAAAATAAAACATCCCCTGATAATAAGCCCAATTGGGCTTTTGAGCGCATGTGCTAAAATAAGCCCCCCCCTGAAAATAAGCCCTCCCCAAAAATACTTAACCGCACATGCAGCGGGTCCCCGCCATTTCCTCTGGTTAGGGTTAGGGAGACAGGTAAGACAGCAAGAGGAGCCCCATCTTGCTCCATGCGCCCCAAAGTAATAAGACCTCCCTGAAAATAAGGCCAAGCGTTTATTTCGGGGTTCAAAAAAATATAAGACAGGGTCTTCTTTTTGATAGAAACACACTAGAAAGGCTCCATTCAGGCCCTGCAAAGTTAAAGGGCTCCCTTTGCTTTGATTTAATGCCTTAGGAGGTCTTCCCATCTGGATACCATCTAACACAGGGGCCCACAACCTTTGGGGCAGAGCCCACTACCAGGCTGGGCCACCTGAGTGACCAGCTGGGGCACCAGCACAGCCCTCCACCTGTGAGAGTCATGGAGGGGTCTCACAGGAGTATCACGGGCACTCAGGACCCCACACATACAAATGCTCGTGGCCACACTCACATGGGTGCTCACGCACACACCTGCCTCTTCCACAAAATAATCCCCTCTTTTCCCTTCCCCCCTCCCCTCCAGGCCACTTGGGGAACTCTGTGCTAAGAGATACAGCTCTGCAGGCCCTCCTGGCCCCAGAAGGGCTTCAGGGAACGGTGCAACCAAGCCCCAAAGATGCTGCTGCCAGCCGGGTCCACCAGCTGGGGCTGCAGCAGGGGATGGAGAGGGCTGGAGTGGGGTGAGCAAAGAGCACCCCTCTGCTCCCCGCCCCAGGGCAAACCCTACTCCAGGCACCAGGCCTGCGCATCCTGCTTCCGATTAAGTTGCTTCCTGTGATCAGAACTGCCCCCTTTCCGCCCATAGGCAGTGGGCACAAGTCTCCCCAAACCCTTCAGGACGTCAGCCAACTTTCAGCACTGACCAGCTGCTGGCCTCAGTGGCCAGACTCCTGGGCAGCCGCCAAGACAAAACAAATGCCCAATTCCAGGTGCCAACCCATGCTGCATTGGGGTCCTCTGCCCCCTGGATTCCAGAGGGCCCATCTATTTGCCCCCAGCGTCCTTTGGCAGCTGTGGTGGAACTCGGGGCCCCATGGTGGCACTGACAAGAAGAACCAGGCAAAGAGAGGGAAGGTTTCGGCAGGGCCACATGGGCTAAGGCAGCAGGCAGTAGACAGGGGTCGCCCGCAGGGGCAGAGCAGGGCCACCTTCGGAAGGGCTCCCCCAGGGTGCAGCTGGACTTTTCGCTTGAGGTGCCCCCGCCAGTTCTGCTCCCTTTCCACCTGGCATCCCCTCTGCTCCAGCAGGAAAGTGCCCAGCTGGCACCTGGTGACCCCAAGAGGAACGGCGGGTGGGAAACCTCGACCCTCCCCCCCACCATCCGGGAAGGAGTCTGACGGGGGGGGGGAAGCAAAACCTTCCCGGCACGCCCCCCCAGGTTACGCACCTGCTCCCCAAGCCTATGCTGGGGGCAGAGGGGCGGTGACCCTTCCCCCACCCTCCGCCCTACCCTCCGGCCGGGTCGCTCGCATCTCCCGCCACTCCCCAGGCCGCTTCCCGCCGCCCCGAGTCCGTTAACTTTCCCTACTCACCACCCCATGGACTAGAAACTCGAAAAGTTTGCTTTTGGTGGCCTTCCGCGCGCCCCCGGTGACTTCCTCGGCGGCCATGGGATTCGCTCCGCTTCTCCCCGCCCGGCCCGGCCGTCCCCCGGCCGCCTTCCTTTCTTCCCCGTTTCCTCCTCGGCCGTTTCTCCCCCTCGCTCCAGCCGAGCCCTTAGCTGGGCGCTCCACTCGCACTTCTAACAGCGCCGCCGGCCGAGCGCGGGGAAAAGGGGCCCCGGCAGGGCGGGCGCGACGGCCCACGGCGGCGGCAGCCCAGTGCCTTCCTCCGCGGACAAGGCGGGTCCGTCGGGAGCGCCGCGGGCGGAGGGAGGGCAGCCGAGGCCCAAGGAAGACGAGGAGACGGCGACCGCGGAGCCTGGCCGTCGCCTCGCCGGCAACTCCGTCTGCCCGTCCTTCCCCGGACACGCAAGGACTGCCTGCCCGCCGTCGCGCCCCTCCCTCCGCCGCTTCCGGGCCTCATCCTTCAGCACACTGGCTGGCCGCCCGGACTCCCGGCGAGGCCGGGCAGCTGCCGCTCTCCGTCCTGGGGCGACGGACGGGGAAGAGGCCGCGGTCACCCGAAAGAGCCGAGCTGGCATCCGCCACCCGCCCGCTGTCCCGCGTAACGCGGAAGCAGCGACACCCACCCCACCCCCGGCCCGAGCCCAGGCGGTGGCCCCGCGGGAGCCAGGAGGAGGAAGAGGAGGGAGTGGAGGAGACGCCCTCTGCGTCCGCTCCCGCACCTTGCCCTGCCGCCGGTGGCCGGAGCGCGGAAACGTACGCCGGCATCTCGGAGCACGCATCGCCCTGGCAACAGAGGCAGCGTTGCCAGGTAACGGGCAGGCGGGGTACCCAAGGCCAGTGAACTCTCGGCGCTATCAGCTCCCGGGACAGCGGGCGGAGAGCTACTTCTTGCCGGACGGGGTGGGGGGTGGGGGTGGGCGGCTTCTCCCGCCGAGGCGGAGGGACCCCAGGAGGGCCGAGGCCAGGGAGGGAATCCCCCTCGCGCCCCCCCCTTCGGCTCAAGTTCGTTTGGGGAGGGACCAAGCGGAGGGGAGGGAGCGGGGGGGGCTGACCCCCACTCACTGGGCTCCTTCCGACATCGCCCCTCTGATTGGCCCGCCCCGTTACCGGGCTCCCGCGGTGGAGAGGGAGCAAGGCAGGCGCATGCGCAGTGCCGACGCTTTCTTTCCCCCCTCCCCCCCCATTCTTCTGAAGGTCAGCGGAGCGGACTAAGGGAAAAAGGGGACGGGTGGTAACTACTTCGTAGCCGGCGGGGAGGCTTTAGTTTGCCCCTTCCTCTTCGCCCTGGCCAGCCCCAGGCGTGGCCATTGGCACCCCACCCTTCGGGCAACCTGTGCTGCGTCTCGCGACTTTGCCCTGCAGGGCGCGATGCCAGCCCCACGACTCTGTCCAAGCCCACCCCCACCCACCCCCTGACTCTCTGGGAGGCAAGTAGCCGGTTCCTGGTCAGTTCCCGGTCGCCACATCTCTGGGTGGGGAGGGCAGCCCCCTCCCACGGATGGAAGCGTGGCCTCGGTCCCTCCTGCCCCCCCCCACCAGGTGGCCATGTTCTCCTCCACTGCCACCACCATGGGTGCCCACCCTCAGGGCCATCTGCGTCGAGAATCATTGGACGTATCGCCACCACACCCTTTCAGTCTCCGCTTATTGGGGGACCGACCACTTGGTCTGGATGCACCAGGAAGGCAGCATCTCCCCCCTCCCTTACCCCCCCCAATTGGCAGGCCAACTTTGGCTCCCTTTGCTGTCCACTGATGCCTCGGGCCTCCAGTTCTGAGTTGCTGCTTAGGAGATGGAATCCAGGAAAGGTTGCCATCCCGGCGTGTCCCCCTCGCTCCCCCACCCATCTGAGCAGAGCCCAAAGGAAGGGAAGTGATGCTTCTGGCATAGACCCATAGAACCACCGGTGCAGACACCCACCCATGCCGCCAGCCCACTGGAGCAGAAAAGGAAGGGCTCCCCTAAGTCTTCGCCAGATGTGATGAAGACATCTGTTGGTCCTGCAAAGCTCTCTGTCAAAGTGGCTCCAGTTCCGCCAAGTGTCCTGGGTCAAGAAAATCCCCGCCTAGTTAAGAGTCTGCAGTGGAGAAGGAGGATGCCTGCGTTCTCTAGTGGGGGCTCTCCCCGTAGCCCTCCCCTCTGAAAGCATAACCCATTCAGTCCAATGGAGAAGCAGGGATTTTGCTCCCAGCCCTGGTGGTCTTTCCAGTGGGGCAGCCCCAAAATATCCAGGGTCCAGGGGCCACAAGACGGGCAGATTCCCACTCAGAGTTGCTCTGGGGCCCAGCCATGCCAAGGCTGTTGGACCGGTGCAGGGATGGCATCAGGGACAAATTGTCCCCAAAGTGCTTTTTTTTCAAGAGGCTTCCATTTCCCCACCCCCCTCCAGTCAGAGTTGAAGATGCTTCTTGGATGAGAAGCGAAATGTCTTCAAAGAAAACCCAGAAAGTCCAGCTGCCTCTTGAAAAAAAAGCACCTTTGGGACAAGGTGGCCCTGGACTGAGAATTTCATGTCATAGACATCGGTGACCAAGTGGGCCAGAGCTTCTGCTTTCTGCATATACAGTAGTCTTTGCTTGGGGGTGGGGCAGCCCCTACCCTCTCTCTAGGCTTAACCCAGGAAGCACCAATCTGCAGTTAAACAGCAAAGGGGAGCAGAGAAAGGGGTGGGTGGGATTTCCTCCTGCCAGAGAGGTGCCAGTTGGAGCACCTGGCCTCCCCCACCCACCCCACCCTAAGACAAGGGGCCTCTTTCGAATGGTGGAGCCAGTGGCAGGTTGGCAGGCCTGGCCAAGCAAGAACTCCTGCCATCTACTAGGAGCAACCCTGTTGGAGAAGATTTCATGCCAACCAATTTGCCAAGACCAACCCGATTCGGGAATGGATGTTACTGCAGTTCTGGCCCAAGGATTAAGCCCCGTGAGCCCTGGTTTCTCAGGGGCCCCAGAGAAGCCTGGGACCTAACAGTAAGGTCAGAAATTCAACAGACGATGGGACAAACCTGGCAATGGGACCAATGGATGCCCCTTCCCCCTCAGGATCCTCAGTGGCTGGAGCAGAGCCCCAAACCCAGAAAGACCCACCTAGGCACCTTAGTCTATGCAGAAGACCAAGGAGGTGTCCTTCAAGGGAGGCCCGAATCCTACTTTCCATGCTGAGTCACAAAAGACAGACACCTGAAAGGGTGGGGCGGGGGGGGACAACAAACAGCCGAGAGGTTGCCATGCTTCCTGTGGATCTGGGGGTTATAATGCAGCAACCCCTGGAGAGACAAAGGTCATCAAGCCCATCTCTTCTCTAGGCCGGCCAGTTGTCCCAGGGCAGCAACCAGCTATGGGCCAGGAAGTCCTCCCCACTGCAAAAGCAAAGCTTAGGGGGGCCTCCTGCTCTGAAGGTCAAGAGTAGCAGGGATCCTACACCCAGACCCATAACCTTGGAAGGGGGCGGCCTGGCACTGAGGCACAAGACCCTTCGAAGGCCAAGGAATGCCATAAGGCTCAGGTAGGGCTAGACCCCACAGCTTCCGAGGAGCCCCCTCGGAGGGAACACCTTTGCCGGCTGCCAAGGCCAGCTTGAGACACACACACACACACACACACACATACACCTGGCTAAATTACTTGTCCAAGGGATCAGCCAACTGGTGGAAGGGCGGGGGGAGGTCAGAGACTTTGGCCTGTGGGCCCCGGCTATGAAGATCAAATGCCACTCCTGGCAGGTCAGAACACCCCCCCCCCAACATCCTCAGGAACTGGGTTAAACTCTCAGCACATGCCTACACACACACTCAATGATACCCCCCAAGCAGGCAGGACAGGCCTTGGCAGAGGCCAGAGGTTTGAAAGCCCAGCCCAGGGGGAATAGCTGACCCAGACCTGCCTCTGCCTCTAGTGGGGAGGGGGGCTTGGCCTGGAGTAGCAATTGGGGTTAGGGTCTCAGAACCCCCACATTCTTTTAAAAAAAAAAAAAAGACCAAGGGGGTGACCTCTATCCATGTATATTAGAAATTAAAAAGTGAGCGTGGTTAAAATATTGAATTGACTTTGTTTGTGGACACATTGAAAGGTTCTTAGGAACCCCCCCTCCCAGGAGACCACCACAGGTGGAGAACTGCAGGCTTTGAGGATGCTGGATCAGGGGCCCATCTGCCCCACCCCACCCCTGGCCTGTTTTGTGGTGGGAGGGGGAGATTGGAGCTCCTTTATTCCTCTTTGGGTGCCCCTTCCCCTACCCCACCCCACCCCAGATCTGACTCCCAGAGGCTGCCAGTCTCCCATCATGGGATCTGTCCTCACTTTTCGGGGGTGGAGGGGTCGGCCCAGGACTAGGAACTCTGCCTCGCTCGTCCTGGAACAGAAAAGGGGCCTTTGGAGGTGTCACAAGAGTGAACCAGCGTAGGATCAGATGGGTTGGGCAGAAATAGATTTCCCGGAAAGCTCTCCCCCAGCCCCGCACACACACCACAGTTTTCCTGAGCCATACCCTGAAAGTGGGAGCGAGCGGAATGGGGCCAGATGTAGACCCACCCACCCAGGTGATGGGCTTAAGGAAGGGAAGCCTCCCCCTCCTGACAACCCCCCCTTTCTCTCTGCTGGAGGCTGCCAAGGGAGAAGGCCAGCTGGGCTGATCCCAAACTGCCTCCTAGGAGCAGCTCCTACAACAGGGCCTTCGTCCCCCACCCCAACTACCCTCCAAAAGGCCTGCACTGCAGGCAAGGGGGACGAGGGAGTCCCAGAGAGCCAAGAGGGCTCTGTTCCAAGGATGGAGGGGCTTCTGCCCCCCACTCCCCCAGCCAGGTTGGACCTCCCTCCCTTTTCTAAGGGAGATTTCAGAGAAAAGGGAGGCAAATCCTGTCCCTGGACAAGCCCCCCCCCTATTGTTTCAGCCACCCAACAGACAACAAGTAGAGCATGAGACATGCCCCGCCCCACCCCCCATCCCGCAGGAGATCCACATTCCCCAACCTTTTATTTTGGCCCCGTGGCAAAAGCCCCCAGACTCTCTCAGTCATCAAAACCCCCAGGGCCACCAAAAAAGGACCGGTCCTTCGCTACCAATGGCACCACACAGAAGTTCAGCAGGAGGCGTGGCCAAGGGCTCTCTCCTTACCCTTGGTAACCCACCGGATCCCTTCTTGGCCTCCAGCCATGGGGGAGGGGAGGTAGCCCCGGGCTCTGGGTTTCCTCCAAGTGCCACAGATCCCTCTCTCCTCTACCCAGCCCTCTTCTTTGGAGGCATTGTCCCTCAGAGTGCTCACTCCTGTCCCAGCTGCTGGGAAGACCTGGGAATGCCACTGCACCTCTTGATGTGCATAGGGGGGGGGGCAGCAAAGGCTGTACAAACTCCCAAGGGGAGGAAGGGATCGGGCAACTGCTGCACAGGCTGTCCCTCAAAGGTGCCATCCTGCTCAGGTGGGGAAGATGGAAGTCGAGAGTCACTGAGGTCCCTAAAAGAAAAGGGTGAGGGGATGCTAGATGAATAAACCTTGGGGGGGGAGGCAGGGGCCATTTCCCTCCTCCCCAACACACACACAATTCGGCTTTAAAGTGGCCATTTGCAGAGGACAAGCCAGCAGAAGCCCCCTCCCCACGGCATTTAACCCCTTCAGGGCCTGAGGCACAACATGACCAGACATCTGTCCATCTGTGCCTTCCCGTCTCAGAAGGGCCCCTGTCAGTGGACACACCACTTGATATATCATGTGCGCTACCACATGCTGTGCTACCCCTTTAAATTACATCCTTTTACCCTGTCAATCGTGTTGGGAGGATCAAGGATTTAAAAAGTGGCTGACCAATTTATGGATTCAAGAGCATCTGTGGGGACCGGTTCACCCTTCCCCCCCCCCGCCCCACAGCTGGCTGCCAAGGACACCAAGGCCGAGAGTGGATCCCATCACCAATCCAGGGGCCTTTGGTCCATTCTAGCAAAGTCTCAGGCAATGCTCTTTGGAGACCTCACCCCCACCCCACAACCAGCCCATCTGCCTGCTGGAGTTCTTTCTTCCAAACCCAGGAATCTCCCAAAGGAACATTGGGGGCTGGCAAAGATAGGTGAGCCCCACTGAAATCTCTGAAAATCTGACAGGAGGTGGGTGGATGTCTTGGGACATGGTGCTTCTCCTGTGGCCAGCTGACTCCGGGCAGTTCTGATGAAGGACAGAGAGCCCATCAGGGTGGGTAACACAGGCCTTACAGGACCTTTTCGCATCAGCAGAAAATGATAATGAGATGTGAAGATGGAAGCCTCTCTTGTCTGGACTGATGACCCAGGGGGAGTAATGATAGCTGGATGCTACCTTCTAGGTCACACTCCACCCCAGACCAGTCGGTGGGCTAAGGCTGTCCTGAGGTCCTGTTGCTGTTGCCGTCGAGGCGGCAGAGAGTGCCCCAACCCCCTGTGTGGAACAGCCCATGACCACCTGGCCCAGCCGCAGGCCTTTCCAAGGGGGTGGGGGGCGCGGGTCAGCTGCAGATCTGACCAAGAGCATCCTTGCCCCCCTCCCACCCGTGAGCAGCGGGCGGAAAAAGGCGAGGCAGCCCTGTGAACCATCCCCACCCACCTAGTCTCAGGTCTGGGGTGGGTGGCTTCGGGGCTAGAATAAGAGGAAAGGTGCGTGGCCTTTTGTTTCGGCGGGAGAGAAGCGCGATTCTTCTCTCTGGCTGTGGCCCGAGCTAGGCGGGGTCCAAACGGCTAAGGCGGAGCTCTCCGCCTGGGAGGGTCCCCGGCTTTGAACCTCCCCGTCCCCTCTGGGCTCCGCGGCGCTGGCCAGAAGGGCTTCCCGGTGCTGCTCGCTGGCCCATCCCTCGGTGCCAGCTTCTCCGAGTCTTTCGGCTGATACCAGCTCCCGGGGGGTGAGGCAGCCGCCCTCCCCCGGCCGACTCCGGGGGTTTCCCGGGAAGAAGCATCCCCTCACTTACCCTGCCGCGGCTGTTGCTGCTGCTGTTGCGGCGGCGGCGGGGCTGCTGCAGCCCCCTCCCGGCCTCAGCCCAGCGCTCCTCCGGCTCTTGAGTGCCTCTCAGGCCGGCCACGGAAGTGCCAGTCGCCCGCCGGACTCCGCCAACCGGTCCTCGGGCGCTGGGTAGGTGGGCTCCGCCGCCAGGTTGCCAACGCGCCTCCCCGGAAGCCGGAGCCCTTCAGCCAGCAGCGGGTTCCCCTGGCCGTTCAGGCAGACAAAGAGCTCCGCAGCTCCGCCAGGCTGCCAAGCGCCACCGCCGGTTCCTTGCCCGCCTTTCCCAATGCTGCTGCTACGCCGCCGCCGCCGGAGTTTCCATGGGAACCGTATAATGCCATCCCCGTTGCTGGGGAGATGCAGCCTGGCACGGCCCGCCGGAGCCTTCTGAATTTGGAGGATCCCGCAAAAACCCAGGAGGAGGAGGGGGGCAGTGAGGGAGAGGCGTTGCAAGCTCTAGCTGCGCACGCACGCACGCACACACACAGAGAGACAAACACACAAATACAGAGAGAGAGAGAGAGAGAGAAACGCATGCCCGTCGTTCTCACTGAGCCCCTGTGGCAAAGGATGCCCTGGAAAGACGGCCGCTATTGGCATCCGCCTCCCACAGGGCCAGCCGGGATGAAGGAAGCAAACGGGACCTTGCAGGGAGTGTGTGTGTGGTGGGGAGTGTGTAAGGGCACCGTGTGTGGAAACCAGGCACACACTTGGCTGGGGAAGCCATGCCCGGCTCCGGAGGGCAACCCAAACAGCCCCACTGAAATAAACAGAGAACCCACTTTGGGGCTTGTGCCTGGGACTCTCCTCCCAAGCCAGCGCTGAACGAGAAAGAGGAGAAGAGAGTGGGGAAAAAGAATAGGAGGCCCCCTCCCCATCTTGAGGCTGAATGCCAACAGAAAATTTCTGAATGCCAACAGAAAAAAACTCATTACCTGACTCCATAGTCTCTACTCAAAATCCCAAAATCTTCAACCAAAAGCTGTCTACTATTGACCTCACCCCATTCCTAAGAGGACTATAAGGGGCGTGCTTAAGAGCACAAAAGTGCCTACCATTCCTGTCCTATTGTTTTCTTTCATTATATCCAATTAATATAGTTGATGCATATTTTTAATTATATATATATATATTTTCTTCAAGATATGCTGTTTTATCTATACATTTGTTTATGTATACTGTTGTGACAAAAAGAAATAAAAAGAAAAAAGAAAAAAAAGAAAAAAGAAAAAAGAAAAAAGAAAAGATCTGGGCTTGGTCTCTCCTAGCAGAAGGCACCTAAATGAAGGGCCCAGCCCCCACCGAAGCCCCCGCCCCCCACCATGTGGAGAAGCCTCCTGGGCTGCGGCGCTGGCCAGAAGGGCTTCCCGGTGCTGCTCGCTGGCCCATCCCTCGGTGCCAGCTTCTCCGAGTCTTTCGGCTGATACCAGCTCCCGGGGGGTGAGGCAGCCGCCCTCCCCCGGCCGACTCCGGGGGTTTCCCGGAAGAAGCATCCTCACTTACCCTGCCGCGGCTGTTGCTGCTGTTGCGGCGGCGGCGGGGCTGCTGCAGCCCCCTCCCGGCCTCAGCCCAGCGCTCCTCCGGCTCTTGAGTGCCTCTCAGGCCGGCCACGGAAGTGCCAGTCGCCCGCCGGACTCCGCCAACCGGTCCTCGGGCGCTGGGTAGGTGGCTCCGCCGCCAGGTTGCCAACGCGCCTCCCGGAAGCCGGAGCCCTTCAGCCAGCAGCGGGTTCCCCTGGCCGTTCAGGCAGACAAAGAGCTCCGCAGCTCCGCCAGGCTGCCAAGCGCCACCGCCGGTTCCTTGCCCGCCTTTCCCAATGCTGCTGCTACGCCGCCGCCGCCGGAGTTTCCATGGGAACCGTATAATGCCATCCCGTTGCTGGGGAGATGCAGCCTGGCACGGCCCGCCGGAGCCTTCTGAATTTGGAGGATCCGCAAAACCCAGGAGGAGGAGGGGCAGTGAGGGAGAGGCGTTGCAAGCTCTAGCTGCGCACGCACGCACGCACACACACAGAGACAAACACACAAATACAGAGAGAGAGAGAGAGAAACGCATGCCCGTCGTTCTCACTGAGCCCCTGTGGCAAAGGATGCCCTGGAAAGACGGCCGCTATTGGCATCCGCCTCCCACAGGGCCAGCCGGGATGAAGGAAGCAAACGGGACCTTGCAGGGAGTGTGTGTGTGGTGGGGAGTGTGTAAGGGCACCGTGTGTGGAAACCAGGCACACACTTGGCTGGGGAAGCCATGCCCGGCTCCGGAGGGCAACCCAAACAGCCCCACTGAAATAAACAGAGAACCCACTTTGGGGCTTGTGCCTGGGACTCTCCTCCCAAGCCAGCGCTGAACGAGAAAGAGGAGAAGAGAGTGGGGAAAAAGAATAGGAGGCCCCCTCCCCATCTTGAGGCTGAATGCCAACAGAAAATTTCTGAATGCCAACAGAAAAAAACTCATTACCTGACTCCATAGTCTCTACTCAAAATCCCAAAATCTTCAACCAAAAGCTGTCTACTATTGACCTCACCCCATTCCTAAGAGGACTATAAGGGGCGTGCTTAAGAGCACAAAAGTGCCTACCATTCCTGTCCTATTGTTTTCTTTCATTATATCCAATTAATATAGTTGATGCATATTTTTAATTATATATATATATATATTCTTCAAGATATGCTGTTTTATCTATACATTTGTTTATGTATACTGTTGTGACAAAAAGAAATAAAAAGAAAAAAAAGAAAAAAGAAAAAAGAAAAGATCTGGGCTTGGTCTCTCCTAGCAGAAGGCACCTAAATGAAGGGCCCAGCCCCCACCGAAGCCCCCGCCCCCCACCATGTGGAGAAGCCTCCTGGGCTGCTGGAGCCCACTCCCCACCCAGCCAGAGAATCCATTCTGTTGCCCTGCCCTACTATGCTTCAGTTTTTGAAACCCGATGTCACAAAGGATGCCAGGTTTAAGAATGTTATCCAGCCTCACCACCCACCATCTCCAAGGCTGAAGGAATTCAGCCCCTCTAGCCATTCTTGGGGAGTCTCAGCTGCGCCCCACCCCCAGTCCTTTTCAAACTCAGGAGGAGGATGGGGCAGCGGCGGTGGAGGAGGGGGGGAATGACACACAGGCGGACTCTGAACAAACCAGGATATAAAGGGAACACTCGGTAACCCTGATCTGAAATTTATACCTCCGTGGATGAAGCTAGAATTACTTTCTAAAAATTACTTTTGAAGTCACGAAAGGTTGCTGGCTGAATTTGGCCATCTGTACCAAAACCAATTTCACAAGTGTTATAATTCTTGAGCCAGGTGGGGAACTCGGGCCCTTGTACATCCGAGTATCTGCATTTGCAACTGCTCCATTTGGTTTTCTTTCATCCAGCCCAGTTCCGCTAACCCAGGGTCAGCAACCTACGGCTCTAGAGCCGCATGTGGCTCTTTCACCCCTCTGCTGCGGCTCTGTTACTCAAAATATGTGTCACTCCCACCAATGTGTGACACCCACCAGCACATGATTTATTGAGTTTTTCAACCCCTGGTAGGCCAACCATGGATACATCCAAGACAAGTAAAGTTTCTGAAGAAAACAGACCATTTAATTCAACTACATATGCTAGTTTTGTGGCCGCTCAAGAAATAGTCAGGCATGGGAAGGGTATTGTGATTCCCGGTGTTTTCTTTTCTTTCGGAAATGGGTCTAAATGACTCTTCGGGTGTTTAAGGTTGCAGATCCCTGCGCTAACCTAACAAAATCATTTTTTCTCCTAAGTGTTGGTTGTCCCACCTCATTCTGCCTGACCAGCCAGTCAGGCAAACATTCTCAGTTCTCGCCCCCCCCCCAAATCAGAAATTGAAATACTGATCCGAGTGGCTCGCCTCGTGATCCTCTCTCCACTTTGATTCAGAACCACCAAGGAAAATTTATTTATTTATTTATTTATTTATTATTCACATTTTTATACAGCCCTTCTCCGAAGACTCAGGGCAGTGTACAGCAAATAAAACGACAATAATACAAAAAACCATTTAAAATACCATAACAAAGTTAAAAATCTAATTAAACTGCTATATACTTAAAACTATTAGATAAAAATACAAAGATAAAACCCCTGTTAAAAGCCCGCTAAAATCCCCAATTATTATTTTTTTTTTTTGCAAATTTTTTTTATTTTTCCATAATAATTCCCACAATCTGACCAGTGTACAATACAATCACTTATTTTATTATTATTTATTATTTTATTATTGGATAAAATCCCCAATTATTAAAATCAATCAATCAGGCCAGCCCCGCTTGATGAAAAAAGAAAGTCTTGAGCTCGTGTTTGAAGGTCCGAAGATCAGGGAGAAGACGGAGTCCCAACGGCAGCTCATTCCACAGAGCCGGGGTCCCCACAGAGAACACTCTTCCCCTGGGGGCCGCCAGGTGACATTGGTTGGCTGACGGCACCCTAAGGAGGCCCTCCCTGTGAAAGCGCACTGGACGCACTGGACAATGGGAGGGAACCGGCGGCAGCAGGCGGTCCCATAAATATCCCGGTCCGATGCCATGGAGCGCTTTAAAGGTGATAACCAACACCTTGAAGCGCACCTGGAAGACCACCGGCAACCAATGCAGCCCGCGCAGGAGAGGTGTTACATGGGAGCTACGAGGAGTTCCCTCAATCCCCCGCGCGGCCGCATTCTGTACCAGTTGGAGCTTTCGGATGCTCTTCAAGGGGAGTCCCATGTAGAGAGCATTGCAGTAATCTCTTTGGTTCGGTGTTTTTTTTTTAAATCTTTTTAGCCAAGCCCCAGAGAGCCATTTTGGAGTAGAGATTAAGCCAGCATGCCAGAATCTAGGAGGTTGCAAGTTCTAATCCAGCCGTAAACCAGTCAATCCTCTCAGCCCTGGATAGGAGGCAATGGCACCAGGCCAGGAAGCATCCAGGCACCCACCAGCAGGCAGAAGCCGGCACAATGGGGTACACCTGAAAGAAGATAAAAGCATTCTGGACTCTCCTATCCCCCCCCCTCTTCCTTTCTTTTCTCTGAAAGTGGGACAGTTTTCAAGCAGCCCGCTAAAAGCAGGGTTTTATGGCAGCCATGACACTGTGTAACCACCTAATTCCACCTAATTTCTAATTAGGAAAGTTACCTCATCAAAAAAATTAAGGCCTGTTCCATTACTCTCTTCCTGAACTGCTTAGACCAGGGCTCCAACCTGTTGGGATGCGGCCCAGCCACACAAGCATCGTCATGGACTCTCATGGCCTCAGGCGAGTGGGGCCATGAGTGCCCGCAACAACACTTGTGTTTGTGGGACTGTGAGCGTCCCCCCTAAATTCCTCTCCCAGGGTCGGCACTCTTGGCCAGTTCATTTTGCCACCACTAAAGTAAGGAGTGGGGGGGGGCAGGAGAAAGAGGTGCCACTGCTTTGAGCCTCAAAATTCACGGCCAGGATGCCACCTCCCTCCTGCTCCTCACCATCTACAAATCACTGCCCCACGTCTCCTGGGCCAAGCAAGAAGGGCCAGGGTCCCCCCAAAAAGGCTTCTTGGACCAGAGACCCCAACGGGGCCCCCGAGGGCCAAGCAGAGGGCAGCAGGCAGTCCGGCCATCCATTCTCCAAGAAGCGGGGACTTTTCTGCCAGATGAATAGACGCCCGCTCTTCCCCAATGTCCAACTGGGTTTTGCTCTCAGCTGGGTTTTGCCCGCCACGGCTAGGCAGAACGAGCCTCGGAAATATTCTGGGTGGGCACATGGGAAACCCCCCTCCCCAAAGGCAAGCAAAGGCCTTTTGAGAGAGATGCCGCAGAAGACCCAAAGTCCGTGGGGATGACGGAGGCCACAAGATCCTGTGGTCAACGCCAGGATGGCGGTGCATCTCCTCAGCAGTTGCACCCACTAGCAAAGGGGGGAGAGGGCGCCTGGTCTGGGGAGAAGCCCAGAGGGAAGGGGAGATTGTGTTAGCATATCTGGCCTGGTCCAGGCAGACCCCTCATTTATTTGTTTATTAGAAAATTGATATTGCCGTCTCTATTCGCCCATGGCGACTCAAGGCAGCTTACAGGGCTATAAAAGCATCATATGTAAAAAAAAAAAAAAAAATGAATAAAATGAAGTAATCAAAGAATAAATTAATAAAATAATATAACCAACACCTCACACAAGCTAACAAATGGGCTCTGGGTTCCCCACACCCTCCCACAGCTCGGGGTGGCAGTTTGGGGTGGCAGTTTCTGTGGGGGCGGGAGAAGCAAGACAGCTATCTTCACTCGCTCCTCAGGGACCCCAAGGGAAGCATGGCCTAGTGCCCGGTCCATTCCTACTTTGCGCCCCCCTTCTCCCCTCTCCTCATCATGCTGACAGCTTGGAGGACGTGGCCTAGGAAGAGAGAAAGGAACCCTGAAGGGATCAAGGAGATGGACCCAGATGGGAGACAGTTCTGACCTCAAGGAATTCTGGCAAGCCAGTTATTCCCAGCTGAGGGGCTTGAGGCTGAAGCCCCCATCCTCAAAAGGGGAGGAAGACCCAGCAGACCATGTTGCGCCATCTATGCTGGGCAAGCTCCCCTCATGAATGGCACCGTTTGGGGGGAGGGGGGTGACATGGCGATTCTCTTTTCTTTCATGTACACTAAGAGCATATGCACCAAGACAAATTCCTTGTGTGTCCAATCAGACTTGGCCAATAAAAAATTCTATTCTATTCTATTCTATTCTATTCTATTCTATTCTATTCAATACAGAAAGGCGTGGAGAAGGCCTGGCTCAGCAGGAGCACGTGAAGGGATCCAAGTCTCATTGCTGACCACAAACTGAACAGCACGAAAACTGCTAAAAATGTCAAAATTAGATTGGGGGGGGGGCAGAACTGGAGACCTGAGACCAACCTTGGGAAGCCCACTCTACTCCCATCGGGAGAACCAGGATCCCATGAATTTAAAAAAGGACAGCAGCAAAACAAGGTTAAAAGGCGGCTAGCAAGATGGTGGGATTGGGAACCAGAGACAAAGAGGAGCAGCCAAAGAATCAGAGGCGATTTAAGCTCCAGAAATAAAGGACCATCTTCCTTCAGTCAGAATCGGAATCGGAATCGAGCTGGAAGGGACCTTGGAGGTCTTCTAGTCCAGCCCCATTTAAGGAGACCCTATACAATTTCAGGCAAGTGGCCATCCAGTCTCTTCTTAAAAACCTCCAGGGATGAAGCACCCACAACTTCTGGTGGCAAGCTGTTCCACTGGTTAATTGTCTTCACTGGTTAATTGTCTTTCAAATGCTCTACCATCATTCCAGTGCTGAAGAAGCCCACCATCAAGGAACTGAATGACTACAGACCAGTTGCTTTAACATCTGTAGTCATGAAAACCTTTGAAAGGCTAGTGCTTTCGGCTTCCGGTGGCGCCACCTTCTTCGCTGAGTTCCTAATTAAGGAGCTCCGTACTGAACTTCGTAAAAGCCAGGAAAACGCCGGCTTTAATCTCCTTCCCTGGATGAAAGGGAAAGATAAGAGCTGCGGGGGTGTGGTAGACCTCCCCAGGGGCTTTGTTTTTAATTAAGCAGAGCCCTGAGGGTTGAGAGTCCCATAAATAATCCTGCCAAGCTCCGATTTCAGTGCGTGCCTGCAAAAGCAGGAAAAGAAGAAAGTGTCCATCTCTGCTAATTGTCTTATCTTTATGGATTTCTATAAGCAGACGGAATGAGCACGAGTGAACAACTACTGGATTGCAAGTATTTTTGATTTCCTGACTTCTACCCTTTTAAAAAGAGAAACTTTTTTTTCTTTGTTTCAACTGACTCTTTAAGATGGCGCCTGAAAGGGAGTGAAAGTGAAGAATGGAATTCTAAACAGCCTGTGTAACTAAGAAGCTAAGAAATGTTATGTGTGGATTCTAATGAAGTGAAGTGAGCTCTCCTATACTTAAAGGGGAAAAGAGAAGTTTCTAGACTTATATTTTGTGAATTTTAAAAACTGAAATGGCTACTAAACTACCAGATCAAAAGTACTTAATAAACTCAAAGTTAGGTAAACATTTTGTTGCTTCTGCTTTGGACAAAAAACATGGCATAGTGAAAGGTAAAGAGATATATCAACAGGATAAAATTAAAAAGGCATTCTCAGAATTTTACACTGCTCTATATGCAAAAGACAAAATATCGAATAGGGACATTTATGATTATTTGAAAGATTATAAGATTAATATTCTAACATTAGAACAGAGGGAGGAGCTGAATCGGCCGATAGCTACTGGAGAAATAGTGGAGGTAATTACACAATTAAAAATGGGGAAAACCCCGGGTACAGATGGTCTTACAGCAAGTTATTATAAAAAAATACAGGATGAAATATTAGGCCCACTTAAAGAATTATTTAATCAGATACAATTAGGAGTGGGAATACCCCCGTCATGGAAAACATCTTTTATTTCACTGATACCAAAAGAGGAGCAAGATTGCTCTAAACCTGGTAACTACAGGCCGATTTCACTTTTAAATAATGATTATAAGATTTTTGTAAAAATAATAGCAAATAGATTAATGTTAGTTTTACAACAAAGAATTCATACTGATCAATCTGGTTTTATAAAAGGGAGGCAGTAATAGAGAAAATGCAATTTGGAGATTGTTTTGTTAGAATAATTAAAGCGATTTATGGAGAGCAAACAGCTCAGATTATAATAAATGGTAGTTTGACAGAAGTTATTAAGATTGCGAAAGGAACGAGACAGGGATGTCCTTTATCACCACTATTGTTTGTTTTGACTCTGGAACCATTATTAGATAAAATACAAGAATTAACGAAAATAGAGGGAATTAAGATTAGACAATATGAGTACAAAGTTAGAGCTTTTGCAGATGATGTAGTGGTTACCTTAACAAATCCTATAAATTCAAGTAGATTTTTGTTGGGAGTAATTGATAAATATGGAAAGGTATCAGGATTTAAAATAAATCAGAATAAAACAAAAGTGATAATTAAAAATATGTCTATACAACAGAAACAAAAGCTAGAGAAAATGACAGGATTTGAGGTGGTAAAAAAGGTTAAATATTTAGGGATTTATATTAGCTCATCGAACAAGAAACTTTATAAGAATAATTATGACTTGCTATGGCACAAAGTTCAGAATGATATGAATGTTTGGAAAAAATTGCAGTTGTCGCTATTGGGAAGGATTGCGGCTATTAAAATGAATGTGTTACCTAGATTTTTGTTTCTGTTCCAGATGATACCAATAATTAAAAAGGATAAAAATTTGGAAGATTGGCAGATTGGGATTAATAAATTTATATGGCAGGGTAAAAAGGCGAGGGTTAAAATGAAAATAATACAGGACTCACGGGAAAGAGGTGGCTTAAAAATGCCTAACTTTAAGCTATATTATGAAGCAGTAGCCCTTTCAGTAATAAGTGACTGGTTTAATTTAACGGAGGAAAGAATTTTGAATATAGAAGGTTATGACTTGTTATATGGATGGCATGCGTATTTATTTTATGAAAAAAAAGTGGATAGGGCTTTTAAGAATCATGTGTTGAGAAGTGCTCTTTTGCGAGTCTGGAAAAAATATTCTTATAAATTAGATTACAAGATTCCTATATGGGCGAGCCCCAGACATGCAATAGAGAATATAAATATAGAACAGAAACAGGAAATGATTACTTATAAAGAACTTTTGTATGCTGAAGGAGGTAGATTGCAATTAAAATCATTACAGGTATTAAATGAAGAAGGGAGGAATTATACTTGGTTTCAATATGGGCAAATAAGTGCTAGATGGAAAGAAGATCAAAAAATTGGTATAATGCAAAGGGAGGAAAATTTAATAAAGCAAATTAGTAATCAGACCCAGGAGCATATAAAGAGATTGTATAATGTGTTGCTTGAAATAGATTTGGAAAAGGATTTGGTAAAGGATTGTATGATAAAATGGGCACAGAATATTCAGGAACCAATAATGTTGGAAACATGGGAGAAAATTTGGGTTAGAAATGTTAAGTTTACACAAGCACAGAATTTAAGGGAAAATTTTTATAAGATGTTTTATAGATGGCACTTAGATCCCAAAAAATTATCACGTATGTATCCTAATATCCAAGCGAAATGTTGGAGGTGTGATTGTGATGACGCTACATATTTTCATATTTGGTGGACTTGCAAGAAAATTAAGGCCTTTTGGATAAGAATTTGGTGGATTATTCAAAATGTACTGAAGAAGAAGATAAAGTTCCTGCCACAATTTTTCCTTTTGGGAATTATAACGGATTGTACAGGGATTGAGACTAAACTGATTCTGAATTTAATAACAGCAGCAAGACTGTTGATTGGACAATACTGGAAGAAGGAAGAGGTACCTACAATAGAAGAATGGATACTGAAAGTCATTAATTTGGCTGAGATGGCTAAAATCTCAGCTTTTTTAAAAGACAATACGCAGGAAAGATATTTAATTGAATGGAAAAAATGGATTGATTATCTACAAAACAGATATCAGATTAAGAAATATCAGATTGCCTTTGAATAATTAGAAAGTTATTTTATTTAATGGGGAGGGGGTTGGGAGATGAAAAGCTTTGGATGAGGTTAATTGGATTGGAAGGGAAAATTTTATTCTATGTTTGGTTTATGTATAACAATACCTTGTGATTGACCCGGGAAGCCGGGGGGGGGGGGGAAGGGAGGGGGGAAGGGGGTTTTCTGGGAGGGAGGGGGAAAAAAGGGGCGAAAATGTCTTTGTTTTTTTTAAAAACTTTTTCAATTAAAAAAAAAAACATGGCATAGTGGTTTATTTGAGAAAAGATATACCAGCCAAGTTAATAGAGGCAGATATTCACGGAAGATATATTGCTATTGAACTTACAATAGAAACAAAAAAGACCCTTTTGTTTGGTATATATGCACCCAATCAGCAACAAGAAAAATTTTATAGAATGTTGTATGATAAGTTGATTCTATGGGATTATAAATCGTGTATTATATTGGGAGATTGGAATGGAGTAATAGATACACGAAAGGACAAGAGAACTTTTTCTAAGAAGATACCTGCACATGCAAAGCTGCCTAAATCCTTTTTTGACATGATAGAAGATTTTGAGTTGAGAGATGTATGGAGACTGCGGAATTTGGAGGAAAGAGACTATACTTTTTTCTCTGATAGGCATCAATCCTTCTCACGTATTGATTTTATTTTAATTTCTAACGACTTGCTTTTTAAGGTGAAGAAAACTAAGATATTTCCAAGATGTTTGTCTGATCATAGAACTGTTTGGATGGAATTGCAATATGGAAAAGAAGGTAGAAGAACTTGGAGATTAAATGAAAATTTGTTTAGATATCAGGATAATGTAATTCAATGTAAAAAGCAGATGAAAGAATTTTTTGATTATAATTTGAATAACGAAACATCGATAGAAATGGTTTGGGACGCCAGTAAAGCTTTTATGAGAGGTGTATTAATATATATATTAATAATAGACAGAGAAATAAGCAACAAAGACAGCGTAGGTATTTAGAAGAGGAAATTTATAAGAAACAACAATTATTAATACATAACCTGCATGATCAAAAACTTAAAGATGCAAAAAAATTATTACAGAATCAATTTAATATGTTTTTGTAATAAGTGTAAGATAAGAAAGATAAGAATCTTGAGGAATGGCAGAAGGGAATTAATAAATTTATATGGGAAGGTAAAAAAGCTAGGGTTAAAATGAAAATAATTCAAGATTCCCGGGAAAGGGGAGGTTTAAAAATGCCCAATTTTAAATTATACTATGAAGCAGCTGCTCTCTCTGTAATAAGTGATTGGTTTAATTTAATGGAGGAAAGAATTTTGAATATAGAAGGTTATGACTTGCTATATGGATGGCATGCATATTTAATTTATGACAAAAAGGTGGATAAGGCCTTTAAAAATCATGTGTTAAGAACTGCTCTTCTGCGTGTTTGGAAAAAATACAAACTAAATTATAAGGTTCCTATATGGGCAAGTCCTAGACATACAATAGAGAATATAAATATAGAACAGAATCAGGAAATGATTACATATAAAGATCTTTTGTATACTGAAAGAGGTAATTTGCAATTAAAATCTCTGCACTTACTAAAAGAAGAAGGGAAAAATTATACTTGGTTTCAATATGAGCAACTACGTGCTAGATGGAAGGAAGATCAGAAAATTGGTATAGAGCAGAACGAGGGGAATTTGATAAAGCAAATTAGAAATCAGTCTCAGGAGCATATAAAGAGATTGTATAATGTGTTTCTTGAAATAGATTCTGAAAGGGACTTGGTAAAGGACTGTATGATAAAGTGGGCACAAAATTTTCAGGAGCCAATATTATTGGAAACTTGGGAAAAAATTTGGGTTAGAAATGTTAAATTCATGCAGGCACAGAATCTGAGGGAAAATTTTTATAAAATGTTTTATAGATGGCACTTAGATCCTAAGAAATTATTGTGTATGTATCCAGATATGCAAGCAAAATGTTGGAGATGTAATTGTGATGACGCAACGTATTTTCATATTTGGTGGACTTGTAAGGATATAAAGGCCTTTTGGATAAAAATTTGGTGGATTTTACAAAATGTTTTGAAAAAGAAGATAAAGTTCCTGCCGCAATTTTTTTTGTTGGGAATTATTACGGACTGTACAGTAATTGAGACTAAATTGATTTTAAATCTAATAACAGCAGCAAGATTACTAATAGGACAATACTGGAAGAAAAAAGAAGTACCTGCAATAGAAGAATGGATATTGAAAGTTGCCAATTTGGCTGAGATGGCGAAGATATCAGCCTTTTTGAAAGACAATACGCAAGAAAGATACTTAAAGGAATGGGAAAAATGGATTGACTATATTCAAAGTAGATATCAGACTAAGAGTTATCAGACTATTTTTGAATGATTATGATGTATTATTTTTGATTGTTTTCGGGGGAAGTTAGGAATTGATGATTGTAGGGGTATAATTAAGTTGGGACGAAAAATTTTTAGCATATGTTTGTTTTATTTTTAACTATACCTTGTGCTCGTTCCGGGAAGTCCGGGGGGGAGAGGGGGGTTGTGAAGGGAGGGGGGAGGGGACGTGGGGGGAAAGGGGGAATTTTTTTTCCTGTAAAACCTTTTGAATAAAAAAAGAAAGAAAGGCTAGTGCTTTCCTACTTGAAAACCATCACGGATCCGCTGTTAGACCCCTTGCAATTTGCATACCGAGCAAATAGATCAACAGATGATGCTGTTAATATGGCTCTGCACTACATCCTACAGCATCTTGAGTCTCCAAAGACCTATGCAAGGGTCCTTTTTGTAGACTTTAGTTCAGCATTCAATACCATCGTTCCAGACATTCTTCTAACTAAGCTAAACCAGCTACAGGTACCGGAACAGACTTGTAAGTGGATCACAAGCTTCCTAACAAACAGGAAGCAGCAGGTGAAGCTAAGCAAGATCACATCAAATACCTGTACAATTAGCACAGGGCCCCCCCAAGGCTGTGTGCTCTCCCCACTTCTCTTCTCTCTGTATACCAATGACTGCATCTCCAATGATCCATCTATTAAGCTACTGAAGTTCACAGATGACACAACAGTGATTGGTCTCATTCGAGACAATGACGAATCCGCATATAGACGAGAGGTCAAACGACTAGCTTTGTGGTGCAACCAAAACAATCTGGAACTGAACACACTCAAAACCATAGAAATGGTGGTAGACTTTAGGAGAAACCCTTCCATACTTCCACCTCTCACAATACTAGACAACACAGTATCAACGGTAGAAACCTTCAAATTTCTAGGTTCAATCATATCGCAAATGGACAGCTAACATCAAAAACATCATTAAAAAAGGACAACAAAGAATGTTCTTTCTGCGCCAACTCAGTAAGCTCAAACTGCCCAAGGAGCTGCTGATTCAGTTCTACAGAGGAATTATTGAGTCTGTCATTTGCACCTCTATAACTGTCTGGTTCGGTTCTGCAACCCAACAAAAAACGCAGACTTCAGAGGATAATTAGAACTGCAGAAAAAATAATTGCTACCAACCTGCCTTCCACTGAGGACCTGTATACTGCACGAATCAAGAAGAGGGCCGTGAAAATATTTACAGACCCCTCGCATCCTGGACATAAACTGTTTCAACTCCTACCTTCAAAACGACGCTATAGAGCCCTGCACACCAGAACAACTAGACTCAAGGACAGTTTTTTCCCGAATGCCATCACTCTGCTAAACAAATAATTCCTTCAACACTGTCAAACTATTTACTGAATCTGCACTACTATTAATCTTCTCATAGTTTCCATCACCAATCTCTTTCCATTTATGACTGTATGACTGTAACTTGTTGCTGCAATCCTTATGATTTATATTGATATATTGACCATCAATTGTGTTGTAAATGTTGTACCTTGATGAACGTATCTTTTCTTTTATGTAAACTAAGAGCATATGCACCAAGACAAATTCCTTGTGTGTCCAATCACACTTGGCCAATAAAAATTCTATTCTATTCTATTCTATTCTATTCTGTCAGGAAGTTTCTCCTTCATTCCAGATTGCTTCTCTCTTTGGTTAGTTTCTATCCATTGTTTCTTATTTTGCCTTCTGGTGCTTTGGAAAATAAGTGGACCCCCTCCTCTTTGGAGCAGCCCCTCAGATACTGGAAGACTGCTCTCATATTTCCCCCCCCCCCCAATCCTTCTTTTCCTTTTTCACTCAAATGATTAGAAAAGAAAGCCTAGGGACTTCAACCTGACCGATGGAGCCAAACCAGATGACACATTAGGACCGGATAGCAAGAGTGGGAACGCAGGGGAGCTTGCTTCCTTTCCCAAAAGATCTTCACAAAGACATCCCCCTTCCCCCCCACAACTGCCTGACAGCTTTGACAAACCCTGCCCCCCAAAGAGACTAAATGACCTTTGAGGTGCCTACTCTTGCAGTGGCTGGATCTGGACCTGGGGGGGAGACGCACTTAGGCACCGATACAATGAAGGAGCCACGTCATTAACCTGGGGATGGGTCTAGCAAGCCAGGCAGGGGACCGAGGGAAGCCTCCCTCCACCCCTACCCCCGATCACGTTCAGCAGAGAAACAGCCAAGGGAGGGGAAACCCCGGTGATCAAAGCCACAGGGCATTTGGGGAGCTGGAGTCCCCCAGCAATCCGGGAGAGGAAGGAAGGGGCTTCGATAAGGCTATCTGTGACCCACAGGGATCGGGGGGGGGACACATTGGGGGACCCGGCCGTTTTTTGTACCCTCCCCAGCGACCGAAAAACTTTATACCCACTTTTCCCAAGTTTGGGGAGAAACGCTTGGCCGGTTTTGCCCAGCCAGAGGGGGGGGACCGGAGGGGGGGCTCAGAAAAACACCTCCTGCGCTGCCCCCACCTCCCCCCCCAGTGTAAAGGAGCTGAAAGGGGTTCAGAGGGAAGGCAGGAATCGGGGCTGCAAAGGAGCCCCTAGGTGGCTCAGTGGCTAAGACGCTGAGCTTGTTGATCAGAAAGGTCGGCGATTCGAATCCCTAGTATAGGTCTCCTGCGTGAGCAGGGGGGTTAGACTAGATGACCTCCAAGGTCCCTTCCAACTCTGTTACTGTTACTTCGAGCCTCGCAAGGGAAGTCTTACAAGGCTCAAATCTCAAATCTCAACCAGCAAATGCTCAGTCTTACATATTGGAAAAAAGAACCCAAACACTAAGTACAAACTTGATGGACATTACCTTACAGATAACCCCCACCCTGTTAAAGACCTCGGAGTTTTCATATCAAATGATCTAAGTGCCAAATCCCACTGCAACTACATCGCCAAAAAGGCTCTAAGAGTTGTAAACCTAATCTTGCGTAGCTTTTCCAAAAACACTACACTACTAACCAGAGCATATTTGCTAGACCAATTCTTTTTTTTTTTATTGAAAAAGTTTTACAAAAACAAAAACAATTTTTTTAACAAGTATTCTCTCCCCCCCCCCCCAGTCTTCCCAGAACAAAATACAGGTTATAAAATCTAACAATCAAACTAAAATACCACAAATACCATAACCCATAGTCTCTCCTCTCCCTTTGCTTCCTTTTTTATTTATTTATTTTTATTTATAATTAAATTTCTATACCGCCCTTCTCCCGAAGGACTCAGGGCGGTGTACAGCCTTATTTAAAACACATAAAAGACACAATATAAATCACAAATTTAAAATGCATTTAAAACGAAATATTTAACAGGCCTAATTAACTAAAACGGTCATAGACCGATATAAAACCTTTAAAATTTAAAATTATAAATAAATTAATACATTAATAAATTAAATTTAAATTAAAAACACTTAGGCTAGTCCCGCCCGATTGAATAATAGGGTCTTCAGTTCCCGTTTGAAGGTTCGGAGGTCGGGGAGTTGGCGTAGCCCCGGAGGTAACTCGTTCCATAGGGTCGGTGCTGCCACAGAGAAGGCTCTCCCCCTGGGGGCCGCCAATCGACATTGTTTGATCGACAGCACCCTGAGCAGGCCCACTCTTTGGGAGCGCACAGGTCGTTGGGAGGCTATCGGTGGCAGAAGGCGGTCTCGTAGATAGCCCGGTCCTAAGCCATGGAGCACTTTGAAGGCGAGCACTAACACCTTGAATTGCACCCAGAAGGCTACCGGCAGCCAGTGCAGGCCATGCAGGATAGGTATTATATGGGAGCAACATGGTGCTCCCACTATTACCCACGCAGCCACATTCTGGACTAGCTGGAGCCTCCCGGTGCTCTTCAAGGGGAGCCCCATGTAGAGAGTATTGCAATAGTCCAAGCGAGAGGTAACGAGGGTGTGAGTGACCGTGCATAAGGAGTCCTGGTCAAGAAAGGGGCGCAACTGGCGCATCAGGCGAACCTGATAAAATGCTCCCCTGGCGACGGCCGTCAGGTGTTCATCTAGGGACAGCCGATCATCCAGGAGAACGCCCAAGTTGCTCACCCTTCCCCTGGGGTTCAGAACTTCATCCCCCACAGTTAGCAAAGGCGTAAGCTGACTGTACCAGGACGCCGGAACCCACAGCCACTCTGTCTTGGTGGGGTTGAGGTGGAGCCTGTTCCTCCCCATCCAGACCCGAACGCCCTCAAGACACCAGTCCATCACCTCGAGAGCTTTGCTGGGGTGGTTCGGGGTGGAAATGTACAGCTGAATATCATCAGCGTACAGATGATAATTCACCCCGAAACCACGGACAACCTCACCCAGCAGCTTCATATAGATGTTGAACAGGAGAGGCGAGAGAACTGACCCCTGAGGCACCCCACAAGTGAGGCACCTAGAGGTCGATCTCTGCCCCCCTGCCAACACCGTCTGCGAATGGTCAGAGAGATAGGATGAGAACCACCGATAAACGGTGCCTCCCACCCCCAATCCCTCCAACCGCCGCAGCAGGATACCATGGTCGATGGTATCAAAAGCCACCAAGAGATCTAACAGGACCAGGACAGAGGAACATCCCCTGTCCCGAGCCCCCCAGAGGTCATCCACCAATGCGACCAAAGCCGTCTCGGTGCTGTATCCAGGTCTGAAGCCGGACTGGAACGGGTCTAGAAAGACAGTTTCCTCCAGGTATTGGGGAAGCTGATATACCACCACACTCTCAACAACCTTCGCCAGAAAGCGAAGGTTGGAGACTGGACAATAGTTCGCCAATACAGCTGGGTCCAAGGATGGCTTCTTGAGGAGGGGCCTCACCACCGCCTCTTTCAAGGCAGTGGGAAAAATGCCCTCCAACAAGGAAGCATTGGTAATTCCCAGGAGCCAGCCTCGTGTCACCTCCCATGTGGCCAGTACCAACCAGGAGGGACACGGTTCCAATAAACATGTGGTGGGGTTCAGCCTAGCCAACAACCTGCCCATGTCATCAGGGGTCACAGGATCAAACTCAGCCCAGGTAATATCCACAAGACTCGTCCCCGTCCCCTCACCCGAATCTATCCAATCAGTGTCCAGTCCATCCCGGATCTAAGCGATTTTATTGGACAGATACTGTACAAAATCCTCAGCACGTCCCTGCAAGGGGTCTTCCTGAGCCTCCTGCAAAAGCAGGGAGCAGGTCACCCTAAACAAGGTAGCTGGGCGGTTATCTGCCGATGCGATAAGAGCGGAGAAATAGTTATGTTTCGCCGTTCTTATTGCCACTAGATAGGTCTGAATATGAGACCTAACTAGTGTTCGATCGGATTCGGTGCGGCTGGACCTCCAGGCACTCTCTAGGCGTCTTTTCCGGCGCTTCATCTCCCTCAGCTCCTCGTAATACCAAGGAGCTGGGCGAGTTCAGCACCGGGTCAGAGGCCGCAAAGGCACGACGCGGTCCAAAGTCCCAGCGGCCGCCCCCTCCCAGGCGGCCACCAGTTCTTCGACCGAGTCGTGGGCTAATTCCCCAGGAAACAGCCCAAGCTCCGTCAGGAACCTCTCAGGGTCCATCAGGCGCCTGGGACAGAACCATCAAACCGGCTCCGGCTCCCTGTGGTGGGGTGCAGCGGTTCGAAAGTCTAGCTGAAGGCGTAAATGATCTGACCATGACAAGGGTTTAACAATTAATTCTCCTAAATCCAGATCATTAAGCCACTGTCCTGAGACGAAAATCAAGTCCAGAGTGTTACCCCCAGTGTGGGTGGGACCATTAACTACCTGGGTCAGGTCCAAGGCCGCCAAAGAAGCCATGAACTCCCGAACTGCCGTTGATGATTCGCCCACCGACGGCAGGTTGAAATCCCCCATAACCATAAGTCTGGGGGTCTCAACCGCCATCCCGGCTATCATCTCCGACAACTCGGGCAGGGTTGCTGCCATGCAGCAAGGAGCCAGGTACGTAACCAGCATGCCCACCTGTACCCCACGGCCCTACTTTACCAGAAGGGTTTCACAACTGTCTATCTGCAGGACAGTGACCTCCCTCGGTTCTAGACCTTCATGGATAACCGCTACCCCCCACCCCTACCCTGGGCCTGTTGTGTCTCGTCCGATCACACCTCAGCCGGGGTCTTCTTATCTGCTTCCGAACACGGAGGAATGTCCTATTATGCCTCCCGGCCCCAGCCCTGGCTCCATGCCCAGACAGGCTGAAGAGGAAGAAATACCTCCAGCCCCCAGCTCTGGCTCCATGCCCAGGCAAACGGAGCAACTAGACCCCTCCCCCTCCTCCACAGCATGTGAGCCTGAGGGAGGTCAATTACCAACAGCTGCCGACTGGAGTGACCTCGATCAGAAGACTTGATAGGCTGAGGCAACAGAAGGAAGGAGGGCAGGCCTGGATAAGTGCTGAGTCATGGAGCCACACCCCATGGCCTATATAAAGGATCTGCTTTCTAGCATTCTCTGAGTCAGGCAAAGTCTAAACATATCTTGCTGAAGTCACTTTCTGGTCTCCTGCCTGCCCTGAGGACTTTGCTAGGACTTTGGCAGAGCTGCAGAGGCACGCCTGATTCGGATTTCCCTGACCCGGCCGTCAGCGGAGGAGTGGGACACGACATCTTGCCTGACTCCCACACATCTACACCACAAGATGGATCAGCAACAGCTGACGCTGATTGTGTAGCAGCTACAAGCAGATAACCAGCAACTGCAACAGCAAGTCGCCCAGCTGACTGCTCAACTGGCTGCTGGGAATGCCCCAGCAGTCCAACCTCCTCCTCCTCCTCCTCCTCCTCAGCGCCACAGCCCGGTACCGGTGCCGGAGAAGTTCTCCGGATGGATGGAGATGTTCCCGGCCTTCATGGCCCAGTGCCAGACCTACATGGCAATGCGGCCGGGGGACTTTCCAGATGACCGGACCAGGGTGGCCGTCGTGATGAACCTGTTGTCTGGCCAGGCTACTCAGTGGGCCACGCCTTTGGTGCTCAGGGACAGCCCCTTGCTGGCGGACTACCAGGGGTTCTGGGGGCAACTACGCCTAATGTATGAGGACCCCGTGCGGGCCCAGACGGCCGCTTGGCGCCTAGGAGAGATTCAACAAGGGCCCCGCCCCCTCCGGGAGTACATCGCTGAATTCCAGTTGCCGTGCCACAATTCGGACTGGAACGACACGGCACTGGCGGACGCGTTCAAGAGGGGCCTTTCGGAAGAGCTCCAGGATGAGCTGGCTCGGGTGGAGGCGCCACGGACCCTCGTTGACCTGGTGCCCCTCTGCCTGCGCCTCGACACCCATCTCCAGCAATGCCCATCCTGTCGCCGCCAGCAACCGTCAAAGACCGTCGCACTCCCTCGACCCATGCCGCCCCCGCCCCGGGCCGCCCCGCGCTTCGTGGCTGCCGCCGAGGAAGTTAGGAGCGGCCAGGCCTCGCCTGATGGCCCAGGAGCGGAGCTGGCCCAGGAGCAGAGCCGGAGGCGCCAAGGGGGGCTGTGTTTGTACTGTGGGGAGCCCGGCCATTTCACTGCCGCATGCCCCAGGAAGCGCAGCGGAGCACGTGCGCCCGTCCCCGAATCCCAGCCTGGCCAGTCGGGAAACATGGGGCAGGCCCGGCCTCGGGGAAACCTTAGGCCGGGCATGGATCAAGCCCCCACCAGACATGGCCGACGTGGACCCCGGCCCCCCTCAGCACCTGATTTTAGACACCCGGGTGTGGGTGGGTGACCGGCCAGAGGGGATCCCGGCGCACGCGCTGGTGGATTCGGGGGCCACCACGAACTTTATGGACCGGGCCTTCGTGGACCATTTTGGGGTCCCCTTGGTACCAGTGGACCCTCCGATTAGCATTGAGACCATCGACAGGAGGGAGCTGGTGGCTGGACCCATTAACTTCGCCACGCAGCCCTTGCGCCTCACCATCGGGGACCACGAGGAGGCGATTCGCTTCTATGTGACGGCGGACCTCCACTTCCCGGTGATCCTCGGACTGGCCTGGCTGCAGACTCACGACCCTCAGGTGGCCTGGTCGCAGAACGCCATCTCGTTTCCCAGCCTGCAGTGTGTCGATCACATCCGCTACACCTGCGCCGGCCAGGACGTCTTCACCCCGGCCGTCGCCGTGCCCCCTGAGCTGCAGGACTTCGCTGACATCTTCAGCGAAAAGGAGGCGGACCGCTTGCCCCCGCACCGGCCCTACGACTGCCCCGTGGACCTGCAGCCCGGCGCCCCGCTGCCAACAGGACGCCTGTATTCCATGTCCGAGCCCGAGTTGGCCGCCCTCAGGGACTTTCTGGACAAAAATCTGGCCCGAGGGTTCATCCGGCCTTCCAAGTCCCCTCTGTCAGCCCCGGTGTCAAGGTTCCAGAAATACCTCTTCTGCGTAAAAGAAACTCAGAGACATTTCTTTTCCAGAGTTCTTTACTAGCATGAGGAGACTGGCACACGATGAGTGCAATTCCAAAACTGAAGTTCCGGATTCTTTTCCCCAGTTATACAAACCCCAAGAGTCCCACCCCTGACCCTTTGATGGTCACATGGTCCCACGTTCTCTGTCATTGAATATCTTCTTCCTCTTCCTGCAGATGTGAACCCCATCCGACCTTGACCGTGAAGAATGTTACCATACCTCAGTCCTCCCCTCAGGGAAAAATGTCAGCGTCTGAACCCTAAAGTTATGGTTTCCAGGCCTGACAGCGCCCCTCTTGGAAAAATATATCCCAGGAGAAAACAAAGAGTCGATAGAAGAGTGTCAGTGGTCCACACTTCCTTCTACCTCCTCTCTCCAAGGCGTTTCTTAGGTTTGTCAGGAAAGTGTCGTGAAATTGTTTAATCAAATTGTCCGCATTTGCTTTCAACCCCAAGTAGATTCAGATAATGGATATCCCTTCCAGTGGACTAAATATTGCAATTGACCTCTATAGTCTAGAGTCAAGGATTTTCTTGATTTCATAGTGGGTTTCACCTTGGATTATCAAGGGTGGTGACGGCAGGTTGAGGTCTCAGACCAGACTGTCTAGCAGGTTTTAATAAGCTGGTATGGAATACTGTATTTTCCCAACATTCGAGGGAGCTTGGGTTGGATGGTACAGGATTAATAATTTTACAATGGGAAAAGGACCCAAAATTTTGGACGAATTTTCTGCATATAATCTTAGATACTTAGTAGACAAAGACTTTATCTCCAATGCGAAAAGGGGTTGAAGGACGGTGTTTGTCAGCTTGGGCTTGTTCGAGCTGTCACAGCTAAGGCCTTTTTTGTGTTTTCCCAACCTTTCTTCAACGAATTCATCCAGTCCGTTAGGGAAACCGAAGTGGGGGGTTGCACGGGGAGTTCAGGCATTGGAACGAAGTCCATGCCGCTGGTTACTTGAAAAGGGGTTTCTCAGGTCCCAATCCAGTGACTCTCCCGATTCTCCAGGTTTTACTGTCCTCCAGTGAGGTTGAGAAAAGGGAGGGGGCTCTCCATTCCGCCCCGGGGAAATGTTTTCTCCCGACTGGCAGCTTACCCATGAATCAGTCTCCTTGGGCCGTGCTCCAAGCTGAAAAGCAGGCTCTACCACTTCGGGGCTTCGAGTCCCCTTCTCCGATGGGAAATAGGTGACTTCAATTAAATCGTCAGATTCATGTTCCATTTTCCTTCTACCAACTTGCTGCCTTCCATCTTCACTGGGTCTTTGCACGCTGGAGGTTAGGAGACTGGGGCCCAACATCTAACGGGCTCTGAGGTAGGAGAGGCCCAGCAAGTTGAGTTTTGGAATAATGTCAAGGTTCCAGAAATACCTCTTCTGTAAGAAACTCAGAGACATTTCTTTTCAGAGTTCTTTACTAGCATGAGGAGACTGGCACACGATGAGTGCAATTCCAAAACTGAAGTTCAATTCTTTTCCCAGTTATACAAACCCCAAGAGTCCCTGACCCTGATGGTCACATGGTCCCCGTTCTCCAGTCCATTGAATATCTTCTTGCCACTCTTCCTGCAGATGAACCCCATCCGACCTTGACCGTCTGAAGAATGTTACCATACCTCAGCTCCCTCCTTCTCAGGGAAAAATGTGGCAGCGTCTGAAACCTAAAGTCTAATATGGTTTGCACCGGTCCTCTTCGTGAAAAGAAGACAGGATTTGCCTGTGTTGCGACTAGCCGGCTGCCATCACGGTGTGGAATCGCTACCTGCCGCTCATCCCGGGCTGATGGAGGCTGAGGCCTCCATCTTTAAGCTCGATCTCCGGGGCCTACAACCTGGTGCGGATGCGTGAAGGGGCAGTGGAAGGCGGCATTCAGCACCGGTATGGACACTCTGAGTAACGGTCATGCCGTTGGGCTAACACCCGCCGTCTTCAACATTTTATGAGCGATGTGTTCCGGGACATGTTGGATCGGTTCGTGATCTACCTGAGCGACATCCTGGTCTACTCGGTCAGGAAAGTGTCGGAAATTGTTTAATCAAATTGTCGCATTTCTTTTCCAACTGACCCGTAGATTCAGATAATGGATATCCTTCAGTGGACTAAATATTGTAATTGACCTCTATATAGTCTAGAGTCAAATTTTCTTGATTTCATAGTGGGTTTCACCTTGGATTATCAAGGGTGGTGGGGAGCGGCAGGTTGAGGTCTCAGACCAGACTGTCTAGCAGGTTTTAATAAGCTGGTATGGAATACGGGTGTATTTTCCCAACATTCGAGGAGCTTGAGTTGGATGGTAGCAGGATTAATAATTTTATGGAAAGGACCCAAAATTTTGGACCTGAGGTATCCTTAATCTTAGATACTTAGTAGACAAAGACTTTATCTCCAATGCGAAAAGGGGTTGAAGCTTTGTCAGCAGGCTTTGTAATTTCGATGTCACAGCTAAGGCCTTTTGTGTTTTCCCAACCTTTCTTCAACAATTCATCCAGTCCGTTAGAAACCAGTGGGGGTTGAGAGTTCAGGCATTGGGCAAGTCCATACTGGTTATGAAAAGGGTTCTCAGGTCCCAATCCAGTGACTCTGATTCTCAGGTTTACTGTCCTCAGTGAGGTTGAGAGAAAGGAGGGCTCTCCATTCCGGGAAATGTTTTCTCCGACTGGCAGCTTACCCATGAATCAGTCTCCTTGGGCGTGCTCCAAGCTGAAAAGCAGGCTCTACCACTTGGCTTGAGTCCCCTTCTCCGATGGGAAATAGGTGACTTCAATCGTCAGATTCATGTTGGTGCCTTCTCGCTTTCAACTTGCTGTTCCATCTTCACTGGGTCACCGCCGTGGAGGTTGCGGAGACTGGGGCTACACCCTCTAACGGGCCCCTCTGAGTAGGAGGGGTACCGTTAGCAAAAAGTTATGAGTTTTGGAATAATGTCAAGGTTCCAGAAATACCTCTTCTGTAAAAGAAACTCAGAGACATTTCTTTTCCAGAGTTCTTACTAGCATGAGGAGACTGGCACGATGAGTGCAATTCCAAAACTGAAGTTCGGATTCTTTTCCCAGTTATACAAACCCAGTCCCACCCCTGACCCTTTGATGGTCACATGGTCCCCGTTCTCCCAGTCCATTGAATATCTTCTTGCCACTCTTCCTGCAGATGTGAACCCCATCCGACCTTGACCGGAAGAATGTTACCACCTCAGCTCCCTCCTTCTCAGGAAAAATGTGGCGTCTGAAACCTAAAGTCTAATATGGTTTCCAGGCCACCGTTCGTGAAAAAAAGACAGGGATTTGCCTGTGTTGCGACTACCGCCGGCTGAGCATCACGGTGTGGAATCGCTACCCCCGCTCATCCGGAGCTGATGGGCTGCAGGCCTCCATCTTTACCAAGCTCGATCTCCGGAGGCCTACAACCTGGTGCGGATGCGTGAAGGGCAGTGGAAGGCGGCATTCAGCAGTATGGACACTCAGTACGGTCATGCGTTGCTGACCAACACCCGCCGTCTTCCAACATTTTATGAACGATGTGTTCCGGGACATGTTGGATCGGTTCGTGGTGATCTACCTGAACGACATCCTGGTCTACTTCCGGTCCAGGGAAAGTCACCTCTGGCACCTCCGCCTGGTCCTGCAAGCGCCTGCGGGAGCACCAGCTCTACGCCAAGCTGGAGAAGTGCTTTTTCCTCCGGACATCCATCTAGTTCCTCGGGCACATCCTCTCACCGAGGGATATGGACCACGCAAGGTGGAGGCCCTGAGCAGCTGGGAAGCCCGCGTGGTGAAGGATGTCCAGCGGCTGCTGGCCAATTACTATCAGACCTTCATCCCGGGCCACGCTGCTCCGCTCCCAGCTCCTCCAGAAGAAGGTCCTGTTCGGTGGGGTCCCCACAGGAGGAAGCCTTCACGGCTCTCAAAAAGGCTTTAAATCACGGAGCCCATCCTGACATCCCGAACCGCGGCTGTTCGTGGTGAGCGGACACCTCAACATCGCCTCGGGCGGTGCTACAGGCCCCAGCGGATGGCGGCACTCTTTTCCCTGCACGTACTACTCGGAGCTCAACCTTCCGGCGCAACTATACCATCTGGGAAAAGGAGTTGCTGGCTATCAAGGCGCGTTCGAGGCGTGGCGGCACCACCTGGAGGGGCCCGGCATCAGGTGGAGGTCGACAGACCGCCACCTCGAACATCTCGGCTCGGAATTGAACCAGCGGCAGATCCAGTGGTCGCTGTTCTTGCCGGTTCAACTTCTGCGTAACCTATCCCCAGCAGCCACAACGAGGCGGGCCTGTCCATAAGCAGTACCTGGCGCCCAAGACCCTCTTCCTCCACGGACAGTACTGCGAGCCGCCGCCCGGAACCAGTGGACTTACGGGCCCGGGTGCGAGGCGCAGCCCAAGGCGCCTGGTCTCAGCGGCGTGGAGGCCCCACGTCTCCGTGGACATTGGAAGGCACGTACTCAAGTTCCGGGTGGTTGTATGTCGCAGGACGCTCCGGTCCCTCGTCCTGGCCCAGTGCCACGACAACCCTGCCACGGGCCATTTCAGGTTTTCAAGACTCTCAACCTGGTGGCAGACCTTCTGGTGGCCCGGCTGCATGATCCATGCCTATGTGGCGTCCTGCCATGCCGGCAAGCCAAGGCACAGGCCTCGGTCTCCTCCAGCCCTTGCCGACTCCTGACAGACCCTGGCGATTTCCATGGACTTCCTGGCGGACCTGCCGCTGTCCTCGGGGTTCACCACGGTGCTGGTGGTGGACATGCTCACCAAGATGGCACACTTCATCCCGTGCGGGCTGCCCACCGCCACCAAGGCAGCCCGTCTCTTCTTGCAGCACGTCTTCCGCCTCCACGGTCTGCCGGACAGGGTGGTGTTGGACCGTGGGCGCAGTTCACGGCTCGCTTTGGAAGAGCTGATGGCGCATTGGAGGTGCAGGTGTGCCTGTCGTCGCACCATCCGGAGACCGGCGGCGGAGAAGGTCATCGGCATCCTGGAGCAGTACCTCCGGTGCTTTGTGAACCAACAGCAGGACAACTGGGCGATTACCTGTCCCTGGCGGAGTTCGCTTCAACAACTCCCAACACCTCCACCCAGACCACCCCGTTCCTGGCCAACTTGGGGTACCATCCGGCTCTTCCTCTGCGCCCCGGACTCCCGGTTCCCGAGACACAGTCCTTTCTCCGAGTTGCAGCGGTCCAGCAGATGGTGCGGCAGCTGAATCGGGCGAAGGAGGACTACAAGCGGTCACCGATCGTTCCCGATGGGCAACGCCCCACTGGTGGTCGGAGACCCGTGTGGCTCTCACAGCATCTCCGTCCGACCGGCGAAGAAACTGGACCACGGTTCATCGGTCCATTCCCGTAGGCGGTCATCAATCCGTGGCCTACCGGCTGGCCCTGCGCATTCCATGCGGATCCATCCTCACCGGTCCTTGCTGGTCCCTGAGGCCGTCTCCCCTCAGGCGCCTGGCACCGCCCGGCGCTGTCGGCGAGATGGGCGGAGATGCAGTGCAGCATCGCGACTCCCGCTGGCTGAAGGGGCACTTCCAATACCTGGTTGCGTGGCAAGGGTAGGGGACTGAGTTCACCTGGGTCGACGCCTCCGACGTCCACGCCCCGGACCTGGTGCAGGCCTTCCACGAGCAGAACCCGGCCCGACCGCATCCTGATCGTCAGCCCCGGGGGAAGGGCCCTGTGGTGAGGGATAGTGTTGTGTCATCCGATCTCACCTCAGCCGGGGTCTTCTTATCTGCTTCCAAACATGGAGGAATGTCCTAGTATGCCTCCCGGCCCCAGCCCTGGCTCCATGCCCAGACAGGCTGAAGAGGAGGAAGTATCTCCAGCCCCCAGCTCTGGCTCCATGCCCAGGCAACAAGCTAGACCCTCCCCCTCCTCCACAGCATGTGTGCCTGAGGGAGGTCAATTACCAACAGCTGCCGACTGGAGTAACCCTCGCATCAGAAGACTTGATAGGCGGAGGCAACAGAAGGAAGGGAGGGGCAGGCCTGGATAAGTGCTGAGTCATGGAGCCACACCCCATGGCCTATATAAAGGATCTGCTTTCTGGCATTCTCTGAGTCAGGCAAAGTCTAAACATATCTTGCTGAAGTCACTTTCTGGTCTCCTGCCTGCCCTGAGGACTTTGCTAGGACTTTGGCAGAGCTGCAGAGGCACGCCTGATTCAGATTTCCCTGACCCGGCCATCAGCGGAGGAGTGGGACACGACAGGGCCCTCGGTTGATGGAATGCCTGGAAACCTGGTGGGCATATTAACTCCCCTTTCTCATTTAAACTAATACATTAATATAATACAATTCCCAGATTCACTCATAAGCTATTTGATACTTTTTAGCCTGATACTTATTTTGGATGTAGTCAATCCAGCTTTTCCATTCCAATATATATCTTTCATGGATTACTGCCTTGTTGTGGCGAAGGGGCTTGCGTAGCTCAATGAAGCTATGAGCTATGCCGTGCAGGGACACCCAAGACGGACAGGTCATAGCAGAGAGTTCTGACAAAACGTAACCCACTGGAGAAGGAAATGGCAACCCACTCCAGTATCTTTGCCATGAAAACCCCATGGATAGTACAAAAAGGAAAAAAGATATGACGCTGGAAGATGAGCCCCTCAGATCGGAAGGTGTCCAATATGCTACTGGGGAAGAGCAGAGGGCTAGTACTAGTAGCGCCAGAAAGAATGAAGCGACTAGGCCAAAGCCGAAAGGACGCTTAGCTGTGGATGTATCTGGTAGTGAAAGGAAAGTCCGATGCTGTAAAGATTTTTTCTCCATAGGAACCTGGAATGTAAGATCCATGAATCAAGGCAAGCTGGATGTGGTCAAACAAGAGATGACAAGACTGAACATCGACATCTTAGGAATCAGCGAACTAAAGTGGACAGGAATGGGTGAATTTAAGATAACCGGAATAACAGGCAAGTATGGCCTTGGAGTACAAAATAAAGCAGGACACAGGCTGATAGAATTCTGTCAAGACAATACGATGGTCATAGCAAACACTCTTTTCCAACAACCTAAGAGACGACTCTACACATGGACATCACCAGATGGTCAACACAGAAATCAGATTGACTCTGTGCTCTGCAGCCAAAGATGGAGAAGCTCTATACAGTCAGTAAAAACAAGACCAGGAGCTGACTGTGGCTCAGATCATGAGCTGCTTCTTGCAAAATTTAGGCTTAAACTAAAGAAAGTAGGAAAAAGCATCAGGCCATGCAGGTATGAACTAAATCATATCCCTGATGAATATACAGTAGAGGTGACAAATAGATTTAAAGAATTAGATCTGTTAGACAGAGTGCCTGATGAACTATGGACGGAGGTTCGCAACATTGTACAAGAGGTAGCAACTAAAACCATTCCAAAGAAAAAGAAATGCAAGAAAGCAAAATGGCTGTCTGAGGAAGCTCTGCAAATAGCTGAGGAAAGAAGGGAAGCGAAAGGGAAGGGAGAAAGAGAAAGATACACTCAGTTGAATGCAGAATTCCAGAGAATAGCTAGAAGAGATAAGAATGCATTCTTAAATGAACAAAGAAATAGAAGAAAACAATAGAATAGGGAGGACCAGAGATCTATTCAAGAAAATTGGAGATATGAAGGGAACATTTCATGCAAAGGTGGGCATGATAAAGGACCAAAATGGCAGGGGCCTAACAGAGGCAGGAGAGATGAAGAAGAGGTGGCAAAATTACACGGAAGAACTATACAAGAATGAGCTTAACATCCCTGATAACCACGATGGGGTGATCACTAACCTTGAGCCAGACATCCTAGAATGTGAAATCAAATGGGCCTTAGGAAATCTGAGCAACAACAAAGCTAGTAGAGGAGACAGTATTCCAGCTGAGCTATTCAAAATCTTAAAAGACAACGCAGTAAAAGTGCTACACCCAATTTGCCAGCAAATTTGGAAAACTCAACAATGGCCACAGGATTGGAAAAGGTCAGTTTACATTCCAATTCCAAAGAAAGGCAATGCCAAAGAATGTTCAAACTATCGCACCATTGCACTCATTTCACATGCTATAAGGTTATGCTTAAAATCCTACAAGCTAGGCTCCAGCAATATGTGGATCGAGAACTACCAGAAGTAAAATTAGTAAATCTCAAAGTCTCAAAAAGTCTCCAATTAAAGTTGTAAAATAAAAACTTTCACCTTGCCTCCTCTGGAAAGCTTCTATTCAGCTAAAATCCACAAAGACAAACATCTACTTCTCACAAGCAGCCACTTCCTTTCAGACGCCATTTCTTCCTTCACTAAGTTCAAGTAAAAGTTTTCCCTTTAAAGAGATGGGAAGTCAGCTCTCTTCTTGCTTCCCAGTAATCGATCGCTTGTATTTGTCCCGTCTGCGAAGTTATTCAAAACGGAATCAATTGAGCAGAGCGGAACCTCTTGTCCTGCTTAATTGGGAAGCCGAGTCTGGAGGGGCTGGGTTATGCAGCCCGAGACTCTGCATAGAAAGCAGAGCCCTGGGGCAATCAAAATGCTGGCTAATTCTCTTCACCCAGAAAAGCTTTGAAGCTGGCTAACAGTCGTCTCCCGCTGTTTCACCAGCTTTACAGAATCTCAGTTGACGCATTCCAGGCGCCCTTCTCAAAACGAACCACCAAATTAAATTAAATGGCAAACCACCAAAAGCTTCATGACGAGAAGTCTGAAACTAATTTAGAAGATATATTAAAGGAACAGAACAGAGTTTCTGAAGAGTTTAAAGAAATTATGAATAATATTCATGGTGTGAAGGATCAACTTAGGGAAGAAATTAAAGAGACTAATAAAAATTAGAGAAGATTTATTGATGGTTTTCAAGGTTTGGCAAAAAATTTGGAAGTAATGGAGGAAAGGAAGTAATTAGTCAAGCAAATCAGTATTTGGATAATAAAGTTGGAGCTTCAAAATAAAGTGGATAAAATGAGGATCATGTGGTGGTATTGCAATATAGAGCGTTAGAAGGCTTTGAGAATTAGGGGTCTTCAAGAAAAGGAAGAAGATCAAAAAGTTATATCAGAAGCAGGCTGAAATGTTAGGCATGGACCCTCAGAAGTTGATTTTCAAATTGATAAGGCATACATTAATTCTGGGTAGCAAGAAAAGCTTCCAAGAGATATTGTAATTTATTTTTTAACTTCTACAATAAGAAATCAGATTTTGCAAGCTACATACCAAAAGAAATTGCAAATAGCAGAACAGGAGGTGTTGGTTTTGAAAGAGATCCCTGCTAAAATGTTAAAGGATAGAAGGGATTTTAGGTTTTTTACACAAGAGCTTAAGAAGCATCAGATTCAATATAGATGGGAGGTTCCAATTGGTTTAACAGTATTTTTTCAAGGCAGGAGATATCGAATTGATACTGAATTGAAAGCAAAAGATTTTCTTTTTAATGTATTGAAAGTGGATGTAGAAACAGTGGATAAAAGTCTTCAAGAGAAACAGAGTGGGGAAGCTGAAACTGCACCTGTGATATCAGTCCCTCAAGAACAATCTCAGGAACAAAGAGTGACAAGGGGAGCTATTAGGCGTGGAGATGGAGGAACGACTTCAAAGACAAGAATGGATTCTACTGAAGCTGTGGGAGGAGCCGAAGAGTGAGGGTCTTCAGCTAATTGCTCAGAAGCTTCAAGAGGCCAGAGATGGCAAATAAATTTTTGACATGGAATGTTAATGGTTTAAATTCAGCACAGAAAAGAAGAAAAATATTCCATTATTTGAAACAATTTAAAAATGATGTGATATGTTTGCAAGAGACACATATAAAATTATCAGATCAGAAATATTTGATTAATTCGAAATTAGGTAAACATTTTGTTTCTTCTGCTCGAATAAGAAAAATGGTATAGTTATATATTTGAAGAAAAATATATCAAGTAAATTAATTGAAACGGACATTCAAGGAAGATATATTGCTATTGAATTGATTTTAGAAGGAAAAAGACTTTTTAATATATGCACCTAATCAACAACAAGAAAAATTTTATAAATTGTTACATGAAAATTGACTTTTGGGACTATAAAACATTTATTATATTAGGGATTGGAATGGTGTAATGGACATTAGAAAAGATAAAAGAACTCTTTCTAAGAAAATTCCTATGCATGCAAAATTGCCTAAATCTTTTTTTGATTTGATGGAAGATTTTGAGTTGAAAGATATATGGAGAAGGCAGAATTTTTGATGATAGAGATTATACTTATTTTTCGGATAGGCATCAATCTTTTCACGTATTGATTTTATATTAATTACCAATGACTTGCTTTCTAGGGTTAGGAAAACAAAGATATTTCCAAGGTGTTTAACTGATCATAGTCCGGTATGGATGGAGTTGCAATATGAAGGTGGAAGAAGATCATGGAGAATAAATGAAAATTTGTTTAGATATGAGGATAATGTAAATCAATGTAAAAACAAATGAAAGAATTTTTGATTATAATTTGGGAAAGGAACTTGATAGAAATGGTGTGGGATGAGCAAGGCCTTTATGAGAGGAAACTTGATATACATTAATAGTAGACAGAGGAGAAAACTACAAAAACAGCGTAGGGATTTAGAAGGAAACTCAGAGGAAACATCAATTATTGGTACATAATCCACATGATTTAAAAACTATTGAGGCGATAAAGATATTACAGAGCCAATTTAATATGATAATGGCAGACCAGGTGGCAACCAATATACAATATGCTAAACATAATACTTTTTGTAATGCCAATAAATCAGGAGGTGGTTGGCTTATATGTTAAGGAAAAGACAGAAAGCACGTACTATTGAAGGAATTGAATACAAGGGTAAAGTGCGATTTCAACAGGATAAAATTAAAAAAGCTTTCTTGGAATATTATACAAATTTATATGCCAGAGATACAATATTGAATATGGATATTGATAAATATTTGAAAGAATATAAGGTTAAAGGTTTAACTAATGAACAAAGGGAAGAGTTGAATCGGCCTATAACTTCTGAGGAAATTATTTTAATAAAGCAATTAAAAATAGGAAATCCCGGCACAGATGGACTTACAGCAATATATTATAAAAGTTACAGGATGAGATAGTTGGTCCACTTATGGAGTTATTTAATCAGATATTGATGGGAGGAGGTACCACCATCATGGAGGACTACTTTTATTTCATTGATACCAAAAGAGGATCAGGATTGTACTAAGCCTGGGAATTATAGACCAATTTCTCTCTTGAATAATGATTATAAGATTTTGCAAAAATAATGGCAAATAGGTTAATGGAAATTGTACAACAAAGGATCACACTGACCAGTCTGGTTTTATAAAAGGGAGACAAATGAGGAATAACGTTAGGCAGATAGTGAATTTATTGGAATATTTGGAAAAGAAAATCAGATTCCGCAGCGTTATATTCTTGGATGCAGAGAAAGCTTTTGATCGTTGCATTGGGAATTTTATTTAA
Source organism: Ahaetulla prasina (assembly GCF_028640845.1). NCBI lineage: Eukaryota > Metazoa > Chordata > Lepidosauria > Squamata > Colubridae > Ahaetulla > Ahaetulla prasina. Next base: position 150,785,711 of record NC_080542.1, on the reverse strand, counting down.
ATTAACAGACAAAATGCAATTTGGAAATGGTTTTATCAAATACTTAGGGCAATTTATGGAGAGCAAACAGCTCAGATAATAATTAATGGTAGTTTGACAGATAGTTTTAAAATTGCGAAAGGAACAAGGCAGGTGTCCTTTATCACCTTTATTGTTTATTTTATCTTTGGAACCTTTATTGGATAAGATAAGAGAGTTAAGGGAGATAGAGGTATTAGAATTAGAAGATATGAATATAAAGTCAGAGCATTTGCAGATGATTTGGTTGTTATGTTGACTCAGCCTATAAATTCAGTGTATATTTGTTGGAAGTAATTAATCAATATGGAAGGGTCTCAGGGTTTAAAGTGAATCAAAATAAAACAAAAGTGTTAACCAAAAATATGATTAAGAACCAGAAAGAAAACTAGAGGAAATAACAGGATTTGAAATTGTAAAAAGGTTAAATATTTAGGAGTCTTTCTTACTTCATCAAATGGAAATTGTATAAGAATAATTATGATGTGTTATGGAAAAAATTCAGAAGGAAATGAATACTTGGAAAAATTACAATTATCTTTGTTAGGAGAATAGCAGCTATAAAATGAATGTTTTGCCTAAATTCTTGTTCTTGTTTCAGATGATACCAATAATTAAGAAAGATAAAATTTGGAAGTAATGGAGGAAAGGAAGTAATTAGTCAAGCAAATCAGTATTTGAAATAAAGTTGGAGAGCTCAAAATAAAGTGGATAAAATGAGATCATGTGGTGGTATTGCAATATAGAGATTGGAGAAGGCAGAATTAGGGGTCTTCAAGAAAAGGAAGAAGATCAAAAAGTTATATCAGAAGCAGGCTGAAATGTTAGGCATGGACCCTCAGAAGTTGATTTTCAAATTGATAAGGCATACATTAATTCTGGGTAGCAAGAAAAGCTTCCAAGAGACATTGTAATTTATTTTTAACTTCTACAATAAGAAATCAGATTTTGCTACATACAGAAATTGCAAAATAGGGAACAGGAGGTGTTGGTTGAAAGAGATCCTGCAAAATGTTAAAGGATAGAAGGATTTTATTTTTTACACAAGAGCTTAAGAAGATTCAATATAGATGGAGGTTCCAATTGGTTTAACAGTATTTTTCAAGCAGGAGATATCAATTGATACTGCTGAAAGCAAAAGATTTTCTTTTTAATGTATTGAAAGTGGATGTAGAAACAGTGGATAAAAGCTTCAAGAGAAACAGAGTGGGGAAGCTGAAACTGCACTGTGATATCATCTCAAGAACAACTCAAGAACAAAGAGTGACAAGGGAGCTATTAGCAAGGAGATGGAGGAACCAAAGACAAGAATGATTCTACAAAGCTGTGGAGGAGCTGTCAAGAGTGAGTTTTCAGCTGCAAAGCTTCAAGAGGCCAGAGATGGCAACAAATTTTGACATGGAATGTTAATGGTTTAAATTCAGCACAGAAAAGAAGAAAAATATTCATTATTTGAAACAATTTAAAAATGATGTGATATGTTTGCAAGAGACACATATAAAATGATCAGAAATATCTGATTAATTCAAATTAGGTAAACATTTTGTTTCTTCAATAAGAAAATGGTATAGTTATATATTTGAAGAAAAATATATCAAGTAAATTAATTGAAACGGATATTCAAGGAAGATATATCTATTGAATTGATTTTAGAAGGAAAAAGACACTTTGATTGGTATATATGCACCTAATCAACAACAAGAAAAATTTTATAATTGTTACATGAAAATTGACTTTTGGGACTATAAAACATTTATTATATTAATTGAATGGTGTAATGGATAAAAGATAAAAGAACTCTTTCTAAGAAAATTCTCATGCAAAATTGCTAAATCTTTTTTGATTTGATGGAAGATTTTGAGAAAGATATATGGAGAAGGCAGAATTTTGAGATAGAGATTACTTATTTTTCGGATAGGCATCAATCTTTTCACGTATTGATTTTATATTAATTACAATGACTTGCTTTCTAGGGTTAGAAAAAAAGATATTTCCAAGGTGTTTAACTGATCATAGTCCGTATGGATGGAGTTGCAATATGAAGGTAAGAAGATCATGGAGAATAAATGAAAATTTGTTTAGATATGAGGATAATGTAAATCAATGTAAAAACAAATGAAAGAATTTTTGATTATAATTTGAAAGGAACTGATAGAAATGGTGGATGGCAAGGCCTTTATGAGAGGAAATTGATATACATTAATAGTAGAGAAAGAAAATACAAAAAAAAAGCAATTTAGAAGAGGAAATTCAGAGAAACAACAATTATTGGTACATAATCCACATGATTTAAAAACTATTGAGGCATAAAGATATTACAGAGTCAATTTAATATGTTAATGGCAGATCAGGTGGCACCAATACAATATAAACATAATACTTTTGTAAAAATCAAGGTGGCTTTATATGTTAAGGAAAAGACAGAGCACGTATCTATTGAAGAATTGAATACAAGGGTAAAGTAATTTCAACAGGATAAAATTAAAAAGCTTTCTTGGAATATTATACAAATTTATATGCCAGAGATACAATATTGAATATGGATATTAAATATTTGAAAGAATATAAGGTTAAAGGTTTAACTAATGAACAAAGGGAAGAGTTGAATTATAACTTGAGAAATTATTTGATAAAGCAATTAAAAATAGGGAAACCCGAACAGATGGACTTACAGCAATATATTATAAAAATTACAGGATGAGATAGTTGGTCCACTTATGGAGTTATTTAATCAGATATTGAGGGAGGAGGAGTACCACCATCATGGAGGACTACTTTTATTTCATTGATACCAAAAGAGGATCAGGATTGTACTAAGCCTGGGAATTATAGACCATCTTGAATAATGATTATAAGATTTTTAAAAATAATGGCAAATAGGTTAATGGAAATTGTACAACAAAGGATTCACACTGACCAGTCTGGTTTTATAAAAGGGAGACAAATGAGGAATAATGTTAGGCAGATAGTGAATATATTGGAATATTTGGAAAAGAAATCAGATTCCGCATTTATATTTTTGGATGCAGAGAAAGCTTTTGATCGTTGCATTGGGAATTTTATTTAAATTAACAGACAAAATGCAATTTGGAAATGGTTTTATCTAATACTTAGAATTTATTTAAAACAGCTCAGATAATAATTGGTAGTTTGACAGATAGTTTTAAATTGAAACAGGTGTCCTTTATCACCTTATTGTTTATATCTTTGGAACCTTTATTGGATAAGATAAGAGAGTTAAGAGATAGAGGTATTAGAATTAGAAGATGAATATAAAGTCAGAGCATTTGCAGATGATTGTTATGTTGACTCAGCCTATAAATTCAGTATTTGTTTAATCAATATGGAAGGTCTCAGGTTTAAAGTGAATCAAAATAAAAAGTGTAACCAAAAATATGATTAAGAACCAGAAAGAAAACTAGAGGAAATAACAGGATTTGAAATTGTAAAAAGGTTAAATATTTAGGAGTCTTTCTTACATCATCAAATGGAAATTGTATAAGAATAATTATGATGTGTTATGGAAAAAAAATTCAGAAGGAAATGAATACTGGAAAAATTACAATTATCTTTGTTGGAGAATAGCAGCTATAAAATGAATGTTTTGCCTAAATTTTGTTCTGTTTCAGATGATACCAATAATTAAGAAAGATAAAATTTGGATGAATGGCAGATTGGAATTAATAAATTTATATGGGAAGGAAAAAGCGAGTCAAAATGAAAATAATGCAAGATACACGGGAAGAGGAGGATTAAAAATGCCTAATTTAAAACTGTATTATGAAGCAGTTGTTCTTTCGGTAATAAGTGATTGGTTTAATTTGACGGAGGAAAGGATTTTGAATATAGAAGGTTATGATTTATTATATGGTTGGCATGCATATTTATTGTATGATAAGAAAGTAGATAAAGCTTTTAAGAATCATGTGTTGAGAATTTCTCTTCTGCGTGTCTGGAAAAAATATTATAAGTTAAATTATAAAATTCCTATATGGGCAAGTCCTCAGCACGCAGTAGAGAATATAAATATAGAACAGGAACAAGAAATGATTACTTATAAAGATCTTTCATACAATGAGAGGAAATTGATACATTAATAGTAGACAGAGGAGAAATACAAAAACATAGATTTAGAAGAGAAATTAGAGGAAACAACAATTATTGGTACATAATCCACATGATTTAAAAACTATTGAGGCGATAAAGATTACAGAGTCAATTTAATATGTTAATGGCAGATCAGGTGGCAACAATATACAATATGCTAAACATAATACTTTTGTAATGCCAATAAATCAGGGAGGTGGTTTTATATGTTAAGGAAAAGACAGAAAGCACGATTTATTGAAGAATTGAATACAAGGGTAAAGGCGATTTCAACAGGATAAAATTAAAAAGCTTTCTTGGAATATTATACAAATTTATACCAGAGATACAATATTGAATATGGATATTGATAAATATTTGAAAGAATATAAGGTTAAAGGTTTAACTAATGAACAAAGGGAAGAGTTGAATCGCCTATAACTTGAGAAATTATTTGTAATAAAGCAAAATAGGAAACCCCGGCACAGATGGACTTACAGCAATATATTAAAAAGTTACAGGATGAGATAGTTGGTCCACTTATGGAGTTATTTAATCAGATATTGAGGAGGAGGAGTACCACCATCATGGAGGACTACTTTTATTTCATTGATACCAAAAGAGGATCAGGATTGTACTAAGCCTGAATTATAGACCACCTCTTGAATAATGATTATAAGATTTTGCAAAAATAATGGCAAATAGGTTAATGGAAATTGTACAACAAAGGATTCATACTGACCAGTCTGGTTTTAAAAGGGAGACAAATGAGGAATAATTAGGCAGATAGTGAATTTATTGGAATATTTGGAAAAGAAATCAGATTCCGCAGCGTTATATTTTTGGATGCAGAGAAAGCTTTTGATCGTTGCATTGGGAATTTTATTTAAATTAACAGACAAAATGCAATTTGGAAATGGTTTTATAATAATATAGGGCAATTTATGGAGAGCAAACAGCTCAGATAATAATTAATGGTAGTTTGACAGATAGTTTTAAAATTGAAAGGAACAAGGCATGTCCTTTATCACCTTTATTGTTTATTTTATCTTTGGAACCTTTATTGGATAAGATAAGAGAGTTAAGGGAGATAGAGGTAGATTAGAAGACATGAATATAAAGTCAGAGCATTTGCAGATGATTTGGTTGTTATGTTGACTCAGCCTATAAATTCAGTGTATATTTGTTGGAAGTAATTAATCAATATGGAAGGGTCTCAGGGTTTAAAGTGAATCAAAATAAAACAAAAGTGTTAACCAAAATATGATTAAGAACCAGAAAGAAAACTAGAGGAAATAACAGGATTTTGAAATTGTAAAAAGGTTAAATATTTAGAGTCTTTCTTACTCATCAAATGGAAATTGTATAAGAATAATTATGATGTGTTATGGAAAATTCAGAAGGAAATGAATACTGGAAAAATTACAATTATCTTTGTTAGAGAATATAAAATGAATGTTTTGCCTAAATTTTGTTCTTGTTTCAGATGATACCAATAATTAAGAAAGATAAAATTTGGATGAATGGCAGATTGGAATTAATAAATTTATATGGGAAGGAAAAGAGAGTCAAAATGAAAATAATGCAAGATACGGAAAGAGGAGGATTAAAATGCCTAATTTAAAATTGTATTATGAAGCAGTTGTTCTTCTTTAAGTGATTGGTTTAATTTGACGGAGGAAAGGATTTTGAATATAGAAGGTTATGATTTATTATATGGTTGGCATGCATATTTATTGTATGATAAGAAAGTAGATAAAGCTTTTAAGAATCATGTGTTGAGAATTTCTCATGCGTCTGGAAAAATATTATTAACAAATTACAAAATTCTATATCATGTCCTGGCACAGTAGAGAATATAAATATAGAACAGGAACAAGAAATGATTACTTATAAAGATCTTTTATACAATGAGAGGAAATTTACAATTAAAATCTTTGGACATTAAAAGAAGAAGGAGGAATTATACTTGGTTTCAATATGGACAGTTAAAGGCTAGATGGAAAGAAGATCAGAAAATTGGTATCATTCAAAATGAAGAAAATTTGGTTAAACAAATTAGAAATCAAACTCAGGGGCATATAAAGAGATTGTATACTGTGTTGATAGAAATAGATTCTGAAAGAGATTTAATAAAGGATTGTATGATAAAATGGGCACAGAATATTCAAGAACCAATAATGTTGGAAACATGGGAAAAATTTGTTAGAAATGTTAAATTTACAAGCGAGAATTTAAGGGAAAAATTTTTATAAGATGTTTTATAGATGGCATTTAGATCCTAAGAAATTATCATATGTATCCAGATATGAAATGTTGGAGATGTAATTGTGATGATGCTACATATTTTCATGTATGGTGGACTTGTAAGAAAATTAAGTCTTTCTGGATAAGAATCTGGTGGATTATGCAGAATGTTTTGAAGAAGAAGATAAAGTTCCTAATAATTTTTCCTTTTGGGAATAACAACGACTGTACAGTGATTGAGACTAAGTTGATTTTGAACTTAATAACAGCAGAAGACTGTTGATTGGACAATATTGGAAGAAAAAGAATTACCCACAATAGAAGAATGGATATTGAAAGTTTCCAATTTGGCTGAGATGGCTAAAATCTCAGCCTTCTGAAAGACAGTACTCAAGAAAATATTTAAATGAATGGAAGAACTGGATTGATTATATTCAAAATAGATATCAGATTAAAAATTTCATTGCTTTTGAATGAAGGATGTTATTTTGATTTTAATGGAAGAAGTCAGGTTATGTGAGAGAAAGATATAATTGTGTTAGATTTTAAAATTTAATGTAAGGAATGTTTTGTTTAAGGAACTATACTCAGTTTGCTCCAAAGTCCAAGAGGAGGGGGAGGGAAAAATTTAATTGTTGTAAAACTATTTTAATGAGAGAACTACCAGAAGTACAGGCAGGATTTCAGAGGCAGAGGAACTAGAGATCAAATTGCCAACATACGCTGGATCATGGAGAAAGCTAGGAGTTCCAGAAAACATCTACTTCTGCTTCATTAACTATGCTAAAGCCTTTGATTGTGTGGATCACAACAAATTGTGGCAAGTTCTTAACAAGATGGGTCTACCAGACCATCTTATTTGTCTCTTGATAAACCTATATGCAGGCCAAGAAGCAACAGTGAGAACTGGACACGGAACCACTGATTGGTTCAAAATTGGGAAAGGAGTCCGCAAGGCTGTATACTATCACCCTGCCTATTTAACTTATATGCAGAACACATCATGAGAAAGGTGGGCTAGATGAATCAAAATTGGAATTAAGATTGCCGGAAGAAATATCAACAACCTCAGATATGCAGATGATACCACTCTAATGGCAGAAAGCGAAGAGGAACTAAAGAGTCTCTTGATGCGGTGAAGGAGGAGAGTGCAAAGTTGGCTTGAAACTCAACATTAAGAAAACTAAAATCATGGCATCCGTCCTTTCAATTCCTGGCAGATAGATGGTGAAGAAATGGAGGTAGTGACAGATTTTATTTTCCTGGGCTCCAAGATCACCGCAGATGGGGACTGCAGCCAAGAAATTAAAAGACGCTTGCTCCTGGGAGGAAAGCTATGGCAAATCTAGACAGCCTACTAAAAGCAGAGACATCACCTGCCAACAAAAGATAGTCAAAGCTATGGTTTTCCCAGTTGCAATGTATGGCTGTGAAGGTTGGACCATAAGAAAGGCTGAGAATTGAGGCCTTTGAACTCTGGTGCTGGAAGACTCCTCAGTCCCTTGACTGCAAGGCAAACAAACAAGTCAGTTCTAGAGATCAACCCTGACTGCTTTTAGAAGGCCAGATCCTGAAGATGAAACTGAAATACTTTGGCCACCTAATGAGAAAGAAGGACTCACTGAGAGAGAGCTAATGCTGGAAAGATTGAGGCAAAAGAAGAAGGGATGACAGAGAATCCAGGGTTGGATGGAGTCACTGAAGCAGAAGCATGAGGATGGTAGAGGACAGGAAGGCCTGAGGAATGTTGTCCATATTTTTGCTGGGTCGGACATTTTATACTTTGCAACTAACAACAAATATATCTTTCTTTAGAATATTCAAATACCAGAAATTTAAAATTTCTGCCAAGTTCTATACTTAAGTATCCATTCTTCAATTGAAGCAATTCGTTTTTCCAATATTCAACCAATCTTGCAGCTGTTATTAAAAAATCAATTTAGTCTCTATTACCACATTCAGAATCATCCCAATAAAAAGAAACTTTTTTATTTTTATTTTAATATATCCTTCAAGACTCAGGGCAGCTTACACTATGTTAGCAATAGTCTTCATTTTATTTGTATATTTATATACAAAGTCAACTTATTGCCCCCAACAATCTGGGTCCTTATTTTACCTACCTTATAAAGGATGGAAGGCTGAGTCAACCTTGGGCCTGGTGGAACTAGAACCTGCAGTAATTGCAGGCAGCTGCTGTTAATAATAGACTGCATTAGCCACAAATTTTATCTTCTTTTTAAGAATATTCTGCATAATCCACCAAATTTTTATCCAAAATGCTTTGATTTTCTTACAAGTCCACCATACATGATAATAAGTAGCATCCTCACAATCACATCTCCAACATTTAGCTTGCATATTCGGATACATACATGCCAATTTTTTAGGGTCTAAATGCCATCTATAAAACATTTTATAAAAATTTTGTCTTAAATTTTGTGCTTGTGTAAATTTAATATTTCTAACCCAATTTTTCCCCCACATTTCCAACATTATTATTATTTAAATTTAAATTTATTATAGGTTGCTGAATGTTTTGCGCCCATTTTATCAGACAATCCTTAACTAATTCCATTTCTAAATCTATTTCTATCAATACATTATACAACCTCTTAATATGCAATTGACTTTAATCTCTAATTTGTTTTACCAAATTTTCCTCGTTTTGCATAATACCCATTTTCTGGTCTATTCTCCATCTGGCTTGTAACTGTCCATACTGAAACCATGTATAATTTATCCCTTCTTCTCTCATTTTATTTAAAGATTTTAATTGTAATTCACCCTTTTCTACAATAAGAAGTTCCTTATAGGTAACCAGTTTTTGTTCTATATTTATATTCTCTATTATATGTCCAGGAATTGCCCGTATTGGAATCTTATAATCTAACTTGTATTGATATTTCTTCCACACCTTATTCTTATTTCTAAGAATATGGCTTTTAAAAATCTATCCACTTTCTTGTCATATAATAAATAGGCATGCCATCCATCTAACAAATCATAACCTTCTATATTCAAGATTCTTTGCTTTGTTAGATTAAACCAGTCACTAATTAATGAGAGAACAACTGCTTCATAATACAATTTCAAATTAGGCATTTTTAAACCCCCTCTTTCATGTATATCTTGCATTATTTTTAACTTTATTCTCGGATTTTTACCCATCCAAACAAAATTACTAATCCCTTTTTGCCATTCCTGTAAGTTTGCATCCTTTTTAAGTACTGGTATCATTTGGAACAAAAATAGAAACCTAGGCAAAGCATTCATTTTTATTGTTGCTATTCTTCCCAACAAAGATAATTGTAACTTCTTCCAATTCTCCATTTCTTTAATTACTTTCTGCCATAATACTTTATAATTATTTTTATATAATTTCACATTCGAAGCTGTAATATATACTCCTAAATATTTAATCTTCTTTACTATTTCATATCCAGTTACCCTTTCTAATTCTTCTTTTTGTTGTATATTCATATTTTTAGTTATCATCTTTGTATTGTTGATTTATTTTAAATCCAGATATTTTACCATATGTGGCTTTTCTCCCCAGCCTCCAGAGATCGGGCAATCACAGACGGATAAAACAAGTCATCCTCACATAACTATAGACAACCTTTATTAAGATTATTATGGATTCAGAAAGGGAGGTTATATTAGCATATTAACATGTGAACACGTGACTGCAAGCATACACAAGCCTATGATTTAGAAAGCTCAAATTTTGGGAGGAGTTTTACCATGAGGTGGCTCTTGTTTCTGCTTATTGTCTTTGGTACAGTTGCATATTGTACAATATGGTTATGCACAGCTGAGCAAGATGAATATTTTGTGCAAAGCAGTTTTATCATGTCCGTGTTTCGGACAGGCTTTGTAGTTATATTTTAAGCCAACAGCAAGTGTGGATACATTTCTACGGAATGCTCAAATGTAGCGAGACATGGAAACATCACAGTTATGGTTATGTGGTAGGAACAGGGTATGCAGAAATACACATACAATGGAAACTTTGTCTGCTTGCTACTTTTACTTGTACATGATCCAATTCTTAGAAGAATCTACATCTACAAGTTTATGTTGTTTATCTAAGAGATTATATGGCTAATGCAAAGCAAAATTATCTGACCATTGCCATAGTGATTCCCAACAACCATACTGATCAATTATCTCCTTTAATTAAATGGCTGAATTTGTAGGTTGAGATAAAGCTTTAATTGCAATAATACTAGAGCAACTAATAGATTTAAACTTAATGTCAACCGCTTTAATCTAGATTGCAGAAAATATGACTTCTGTAACAGAATCATCAGTGCTTGGAATACTTTACCTGACTCTGTTGTCTCTTCCCACAATCCTAAAAGTTTTGTCCAAAAAAGATTGGGCCTACCGCTCCTGTCCTATTGTTTCCTTTCGTTGTATCAAATTAATATAGTAATTGCATACTTTTGCTTATATATATGCTTATATGATGTGTTATTGTCTTATGTTGATGCTTATGTATACTGTCGGGACAAAATAAAATAAAATAAAAAATAAAGTCCGGAGCGAAGGGGAGGAAGGAGGCGGGGATACGAGTGTTGGGGGCAAGTGTGGGTGTCCAACCTAGGCGGGCGGGTGGCGGTCCCTCGCCGAGGGGCGGGGCGGAGCGGGGCGGGGCTGGACCCCCCCCCCCACTGGAGGCTCGCAGCAGCCCCAACATGCAGCCCGCATGCACACTCCCTCCTCGCTCTCCTGGGGCCGGACTCTATTTCCCAGCCTACTCCGTGGCCTCCTCTCGTTCCCTACGTACTTCTCGCGAGAGCGGGGCTCTTCTCTCCCGGCCGGCCTCAGGCGGGACCCTCCCCCGGCGGCGGGTGACGTTTCGCACGGGGATTGGGCGGCGAGGTGGCGTGGGCGGGGCGGGCGCACGCGGCCGCAGCTGTTCCGCCGAGGGAGGGCAGGCAGGAAGCCGGATCGGAAGAAGGAGAAGCCGCCGCCGTTGCCGCGATGCCGTCCGACCTGGCCAAGAAGAAGGCGGCCAAGAAGAAGGAGGCGGCCCGCAGGAAGGAGGCCGGCAAGAGCAGGCCCAGGCTCGGCAGGGGGCCCGGCGAGGAGGACGAGGGAGGCGGAGGAGGGGAGGCCAACGGGCGCCCGGAAGAGCCCGGTAGGGAGGGAGGGAGAGGTGGGGGTGGGGGAAGGGAGGGAGGGAGCGGCGATGGGATGGCTGAGCCGTGGCTTCTCCCGGCAGAGCTGGACGAGGCTTCGAGAGCGCTGGAGGCCTTTGAGCTGAAGAAGGCGGCCGCCCGGGCGGTGACGGGGGCCCTGGCCTCGCACCCCAACAGCACCGACGTCCACGTGATCAGCCTCTCGCTCACCTTCCACGGCCAGGAGTTGCTCAGCGACACCCGGCTGGAGCTCAACTCCGGCCGCCGCTACGGCCTCATTGGCCTCAACGGCACTGGTGAGTCTCCCTGGCCGCGAAACCAAGGGGTGCGCTGGGACCGGGGCTGGGGCTGCTGCAGCAACTGCTCCCGCTTCTCTCTCTCTCTCTGTGCCTGTAGGCAAGTCCATGCTGCTGTCGGCCATCGGGAAGCGGGAGGTGCCCATCCCGGAGCATATCGACATCTACCACCTGACACGGGAGATGCCGCCCAGCGAGAAGACGCCGCTGCAGTGCGTGATGGAGGTGGACACCGAGCGGGCCATGCTGGAGCGGGAGGCCGAGCGCCTGGCTCACGAGGACGGTAAGGCTCGGGGCTCAGTCAGTGGGCTCTTTGGAGGGGCCAGAGCCCCCGGACTCTTGACTCACAGTGCCCTTCCTCCTCCTCTCCCCGCAGCCGAATGCGAGAAGCTGATGGAGCTGTATGAGCGACTGGAGGAGCTGGACGCCGACAAGGCGGAGGCACGAGCCTCCCGCATCCTGCATGGCCTGGGCTTCACCCCTGCCATGCAGAGGAAGAGCCTGAAAGACTTCAGCGGTGGCTGGCGGATGCGGGTGGCACTTGCCAGGTGGGTTTGGTGCCAGGTGCCCCCTCCCACACTCCGGGAAGCCCCGGCTGGCCTTCCTCTCCCTCTTTCCCGTTTCCCTGACGGGACTTTCTCTGTAGGGCCCTCTTCATCCGGCCCTTCATGCTGCTGCTGGACGAGCCCACCAACCACCTCGACCTGGATGCCTGCGTCTGGCTGGAGGAAGAGCTGAAAACGTGAGCTGGGGAATTCCGGTGGGTGGGATTTGCCATTTTGGAGGAGGGGAGGATGCTTCGGCCGGGGGACGAGGTAGCCTATGGCTTTCTTGTTGCAGGTTCAAGCGCATTCTGGTCCTGATCTCGCATTCCCAGGACTTCCTGAATGGCGTCTGCACCAACATCATCCACCTGCACAACCGCAAACTCAAATACTACACAGTAAGGAAGGGGTGGGGTGGGGCAGACTCATGCCCGGCTGGCTCTTCCTTATCCCAAGCATTGCCCTCGCGAAAGGGCAGGGAGGAGGGGCCTGTTTTCGGTCGCAGGACACACTTCACCCCCCCTCCCTCACGTCTTCCTCCCTGCAGGGCAACTACGATCAATACGTCAAGACCCGAGTGGAACTGGAGGAGAACCAGATGAAACGGTTCCACTGGGAGCAAGATCAGATCACCCACATGAAGGTAACCGGCCTGGCTTCTTCCAAGGTGCAGGACTTTTGGGGTTCGTCCGGGCTCTGCCCTGGTGGCGTCTGGCCCCTCAAACTTTTGCCTCCTTGTAGAATTACATCGCCCGCTTCGGACATGGCAGCGCCAAGTTAGCCCGCCAGGCTCAGAGCAAAGAAAAGACCCTCCAAAAGATGATGGCCTCTGGACTGACCGAACGCGTCATCAACGATAAGGTTAGGGTTAGCGGGCGGGATAGGGGTCTGGACAGCCCCAAATGCAAAAGGAAAGAAGTGCCAAGATGGCCGTGCTCCTCCTCCTCTTCCTGTCTCCCCAGACCCTCTCCTTCTACTTCCCCTCCTGTGGAAAGATCCCGCCTCCTGTCATCATGGTGCAGAATGTGAGCTTCCGCTACAGCAAAGATGGGGTGAGTTGGTGGAAGAGAGGGAGGAGGAAGAGGAAGAGGAGGAAAGACAGGATAGCGAGCCTCTCTTGATGGCTTCTCTCCAGCACTGGATCTACAACAACCTGGAATTTGGCATTGACCTGGACACGCGGGTGGCTTTGGTGGGGCCCAACGGGGCCGGGAAGTCCACGCTGCTCAAACTCCTTACCGGAGAGGTAATTACCCCCCTCCACACACACACACATACCCTGCGGTGTTTCTGGTGGGTGGCCGAGCTCTTCCTTTCTACAGCCACTTCAACTGCCTCTTCCTTTCCAGCTGCTCCCGACGGATGGCATGATCCGGAAGCACTCGCACGTCAAGATAGGCCGCTACCACCAGGTGGAGTTGGGGTGCTCCCAGGAGGCCCTTCTGGGTTTGGAGGGTCACTCTGGGTGATGGTATTAGGGACTCTCCCGTTCCTGGTAGCCAGGCCTCGTGCTGTAGAGACCCCCAGGATAGGCTATTCAGAGGTGGGGGAAGGGAAGCCTCTTATTCTAACAGGGCCCTCTCCCCACCCCAGCACCTGCAAGAGCAGCTGGACCTGGATCTCTCTCCGCTGGAGTACATGCTGAGGTGTTACCCCGAGATCAAGGAGAAGGAGGAGATGCGGAAGATCATCGGCCGCTACGGGCTGACTGGGAAGCAGCAGGTGTGGGGGGAGGTGGCTTCCGTCCGTTCTGCCTAGGGAGTGGGGGTTGGGGGGAATGCCAGGTGGGGTCTCCCCTCAGCCTGGAAGGAAGGTGCTGAGCAGGCCTGGATGTCCCACTTGGCTCCATCGGTGACAGGCAGGCTTCCAGCCACAGATCCTACCCTCTTGGGGAGGTGGGGGGAGGGCAGGATCTGGGGATGGAAGCAGCAGCCATGTCAGTCTCAAAACAAGCAGTTTTGTTGGTTTATTCAATTTATATCCCCTGTTTTTCCCACAAGGCAACTCGGGGAAGGCAGGCCTCCACCTCCCCTCCTTTGGTTCCCCGTTTAACTTGGTTCCTGTGGATCGCAACCCACAGCCTGGGGTTCCTTCCCAGCCACACTCAGCCAGGCTTCCACGAACTAAGTGGCTCAGTGGCTAAGACGCTGAGCTTATCAATCAGAAAGATCAGCGATTTGAATCCCTAGTATAGGTTTCCTTTGTGAGCAGGGGGTTGGACTAGATGACCTCCAAGGTCCCTTCCAACTCTGTTAATGTTACCTTGAGAGGCTGTTTAACAAACTGACTGGTTCTCTGCAAAGCTCCTCTGGCCAACCCAGAATTTTTCCTTTGGCCTCTCCTGCCTGGATCTTGGAACGTTATGATTTTCCCCGATGGGCAGTGGCAGCTGGAGAAGGATGGCTTCTGACCCAATCGGTGGCCTTTCCCTCCTGGAAGCTGGCTGTCTTCCTCCGTGTGGTGAGATGGGGCCTTGTTTCCCCCTTGGCAGGTCAGCCCCATCCGGAACCTGTCCGATGGTCAGAAGTGCCGCGTGTGCTTCGCGTGGCTGGCGTGGCAGAACCCCCACATGCTCTTCCTGGATGAGCCCACCAACCACCTGGACATTGAGACCATCGACGCCCTGGCCGACGCCATCAACGACTTCGAAGGGGGCATGATGCTGGTCAGCCATGACTTCCGCCTCATCCAGCAGGTGCGTCCCTGGGGGGCTGCCTAGAGAGGGGGGGTCGTGGGAGATCCTCCTCCTACGACGCATCTCATCCCCCCTGGCGTGCCGTTATTGGCAAAGGAAGAGTTGCTCCAGGGGTCTTCTGGGTGCAAATTCAGCCCTTGGGGACACAGGAAGGGGGTCCCGGGAAGCCGATCCCGGCAAACCATTTCCAGGAAAGGTGTGGCCATAATCGTGGATGGTTCAGCAAATGTCCCCAAGCTCAACGGCCGTTGCCTTGACCCAGTTCCAATGCCCTCCCAGCCTGTCGCTACACCACGGCCTACAGGTTGGGGACCTCTGGTATAGAATAGGGGTAGTCCTCACATACTGACAGTCTGAAGTAAGATCAGAAACTCTGACCGTGTTTAGCAACCCCTTTGCTTAACAACCAAATTGCCCTTTGTGGCTGCTCAAACGGGGCCACCCCCACCCCACCCTGTAACAGTTTTTAAGGAGTTGGAATTCCTTGTGTGTAAAGTGAAAACTTTCGGAGCTTCTCCTGGCAAGGCGAAGGGCCCCTGGAGACCTTCCCACCAATGTAGGACGACGCCAAGGTCCCATTGGGGGTTTTACAATAAATGCAGGTGTCTCCTTCGCACAACAAATCAGATTTGCCAGCCATGATTGTATAGCCAGGTTTGAACCTGGTTAAGGAAACCTTGGCTTAGCCTCAGTGTGAATATCGCTCCCATACTGAAGGTGGCAGCTTGTCCAGCTTTGACGGACAGAGACCGGGGTGTGCGTACGTGTGTGTGTGTGTGTGTGTGTGGCCCTTGGCATCCTTGCTAGGCAGAGATGTTTTGTATCTCCTCCCCCTTCCTCCCTCCTCTTCCTTCTGTCTTTATCCCCCTCCTTTTCTTCTGTTTCTCCTCCCTCTTCCTCCTCCTCCTCTTTTTCCGGCTCTTCCCCCCTTCTTCCTCCTCCTCCTTTAACAGATTAACATTGGAAGGGACCTTATAGGTCATCTAGTCCAACCCCTATCCCCCGTTCAAGCAGGAGACCCTACACCATTTCTGACAAATGGCAATCCAATCTTTTCTTGAAAGTCTCAAGTGATGAAGCTCCCACGACTTCCAAAGGAAACTTTCAAAGGCAACCACCCAGTATTCCTTGTCTGGCCTTCCGGTGCTTTGGAAAACAGCTTGACCCCTTTCTCTCTCTGGCAGCCCCTCAAGTATCGGAAGATGGCTATCGTGTCTCCCCTGGTCCTTCTCTTCACTAGACTAGCCACACCCAGTTCACGTAACCGTTCTTCATATGATTTAGCCTCCAGTCCCCTCATCATCCTGGTTGCTCTTCTCTGCACTCTTTCTGGAGTCTCCACATCTTTTTTATAGTGTGGTGACCAAAACTGGATGCAGTACTCTAGGTGTGGTCTTAGTAGGGCTTTTTTAAAAAAAGTTTTTTATTTTCCATAATAATTCCAACAATTTGACCAGTGTACAGTACAATCACTTATCCAACAACCGATCCTATACTCAAATTATGCTCAATCGGGCCTGCTCGGTCGCCACTCCCTTCCTTAATCTTTTCTACCCTTCTCATCCTTCTTCTACTTTCCCCACCATCCTCCTCCTCACTTTCCTCCTTCCCCTCCTCCTTCCCACTTCTCCCTTCCATCCTTTCTAACCCTCTATCTTCCCCTCCTCCTTCTCCTCCTTCTCCTCCTATCCTTTCTTCCCCCTCCCTTCTTTCCTACCTACCTGCCTACCTACTTTCTTCCTTCTCTCTCCTTACCCTTTCCCTTCCAGAGTGGCTACCGAGCAGCCCCGACTTTACACCATTCCAATTTATTTAATTCTACCATTATTCCTGTACAATGGCAATCAATCAATTTATAATCTTCCCCCTTCCCCCCACATTTCCCCTCCCTCCTCCCCCCCCCCGAGACTTCCCAGAACAGAATACAGGGTATAGTATCTAACAAACATAATCTAAAATATAACATAAAACATAATCCATTTCACACCATCACACTATCAATTCCTTTCTTTCTTAAACTCTAATACATAGCAAATCCTAGTTTCACTCAAAAACTAATTGGTATTTTTTAATCTGATACTTATTTGAATATAATTGATCCACTTTTTCCATTCCAAAATATATTTTTCTTGTGTATAGTCTTTCAAGTAGGCAGAAATTTTTGCCATTTCTGCTAAATTTGATACTTTACTAATCCGTTCTCCAATTGTAGGTAAGTCTTCTTTTTTCCAATATTGTGCAATCAATAGTCTTGCAGCAGTTATTAAATTCAAAATCAATTTTGTCTCTATAACAGTGCAATCGGGAATTATTCCTAATAAAAAGAACCGTGGAACAAACTTGATCTTCTTTTTCAAAATATTCTGCATAATCCACCATATTTTAGTCCAAAAAGCTTTAACTTTTTTGCAAGTCCACCATATATGATAATAAGTAGCATCCTCACAATCACCTCTCCAACATTTTGCTTTCACATTTGGATATATACACGACAGTTTTTTCGGATCTTAGTGCCATCTATAAAACATTTTATAAAAATTTTCTCTTAAATTTTGTGCTTGCATGAATTTAACATTCCTCACCCAAATTTTTTCCAATGTTTCTAACATTATAGGTTGTTGAAAATTTTGTGCCCATCTTACCATATAATCTTTAACCAACTCTATTTCTGAATCAATTTCTACCAATATGTTATATAATCTCTTTATATGCTGTTGACCTTGATCTTTTATTTGTTTTACCAAGTTATCACTTTGCCTAATACCAATTTTCTGATCTATTTTCCATCTAGATTACAATTGTCCATACTGGAACCACGTATAGTTTCTCCCTTCATCCCTCAATTTCTCCCTAGATTTTAATTGTAATTCCCCCTCTTCCATAATCAAAAGCTCTTTGTAAGTAATAATCTCCATTTTTTGTAATATATTTATATTCTCTATAATATGTCTGGGTATAGCCCATATTGGTATCTTACCATCTAACTTAGATTGATATTTTTTCCAAACCCTCAACAAAGCACTTCTAACCATATTTTTCTTAAATATCTTATCAAATTTTTTGTCATATAATACATATGCATGCCAACCATCTAACAAACCATAACCTTCTATATTCAAAACCCTTTCCTCTGTTAAATTAATCCAATCAGAAATTAAAGATAAAGCAACTGCATCATAATACAATTTCAAATTAGTCATTTTTAAACCTCCTCTTTCCCTAATGTCTTGCATTATTTTTAACTTTATTCTCGGTTTTTTACCGTTCCATACAAAATTACTAATCCCTTTTTGCCGTTCCTGTAAATTTGCATCTTTCTTCGATATTGGAATCATTTGAAACAAAAATAAAAATCTAGGCAAAACATTCATTTTTATAGCTGCCACTCTTCCCAACAATGATAATTGTAACTTCTTCCAATTCTCCATTTCTTTAATTACTTTTCCCCACAATACCTCATAGTTATTTTTATATAATTTTACATTCGATGCTGTAATATATACTCCTAGATATTTGATCTTTTTAACTACTTCATATCCAGTTATTCTTTCTAGTTCTTCTTTCTGATGTGTATTCATATTTTTAATTATCATTTTTATCTTCTGTTGATTCACTTTAAACCCAGATACCTTACTATACTGATCAATTGTCTCCTTTAGATATACGGCTGAATGTATTGGTTGAGATAAAGTAACAACCAGGTCATTTGCAAACGCTCTTAACTTATAATGTTGATTTTTAATTCTAATTCTTTTATTCGATCTAAACCACGTATATTGCTGAATAATATTTCCAAAGTTAAAATTAATAATAACGGTGACAAGGGACATCCTTGTCTAGTCCCTTTCTCAATCTTGAAGGATTCTGTTAATCCACCATTTACTATTATTTGTGCTGTTTGCTTTCGATATATAGCCTTAATTGCTTGAATAAAATAATCCCCAAATTGCATTTTTTCTATTACTTTAAACAAAAACTGCCAATCCAATCTCTCAAAAGCTTTTTCCGCGTCCAAAAAGAAGAGTGCTGCTGAGACCTGGCTGTTTCTTTCCAAATATTCAAGTAAATTTACAATTTGTCTCATATCTCGTCTGCCTCCCCTTGATAAATCCTGTTTGATCATTGTGTATTATTTGAGTCATCAGTGGCATCAATCTATTTGCTAATATCTTAGCAAATATCTTATAATCAGTATTTAAAAGTGATATTGGCCTATAATTCTCTGGTTTAACACCATCTCGATCTTCTTTAGGTATTAATGAAATAAAAGCTGTCCTCCATGAGGGAGGAGCTTCTCCTCCCCTTTGTATTCTATTAAATAACTCCTTAAGTGGTTCAATCATCTCATTTTGTAAATTTTTATAATAAGTAGTTGTCAAACCATCTGTACCTGGTGCTTTATTCGCTTTAAGCTGCTTAATTGCAAACACTATTTCCTCTGAAGTAATAAATTGGTTCAACTCTTCCCTTTGATCTGCTGTAATTTCTAAGATACCTTGGTCTTGTAAATATCTATCTATATCTTTATCATTAATCACATCTCTAGCATATAACTATTATAATATTCAAAAAGGCTTTTTTAATCAAGTTTTGCTGATATACTTCCTTACCTCTATATTCTATTTTATCAATTATACGTTGTTTCTGTTTCTTTCTTAATAAATATGCTAACCACCTTCCAGGTTTGTTAGCATTATTAAACAAGTTATGCTTTGCATATTGTAAATTAGTTGCCACTGATCTGCCATTAACATATTAAATTGACCTCTTAATATATTGACTCTTTTATTTTACTATCTCCTGGATTACATACCAATAACTGCTCTTTCCTTTTAATTTCCTCTTCTAATTCCTTTCGCTTTTTCTGCAATCTATTTCTGTATTTATTATTCATATGCTACCTCCCTTGATCTTGATTGTATCCCTCTGTTAATGCAATTTAAGATTGCATTGGCTTTTTTGGCTGCCGCTGCACACTGCTGGCTCATATTTAGCTGGTTGTCCACTAAGCCTCCAAGATCCCTCTCACAGTCACTGCTGTTAAGTCTGGTTTCCCCCCTTTTATATGTGTACTTTTGGTTTTTCTTACATAAGTATAGGACCTTACTTTTCTCTGTGTTGAATTTCATTTTATTAGATAGGGCCCAGGGTTCAAGTCTATCAAGATCTATCTGGATCTTCAGCCTAGGGTGTTAGCTATTCTTGCCAGCTTCCTCTTTTTCCACCCCCTTCCCTTCCCCTTCTTCCTCCTTCCCATCTTCCTTTCCCCAACCCTCACAGAGGCCTCCTCCCCTCTTTTCCCCCAGGTGGCCCAGGAGATCTGGGTATGTGAGAAGAAGACCATCACCAAGTGGCCTGGAGACATCCTTTCTTATAAGGAGCATCTCAAGTCCAAGATGCTGGTGGACGAAGAGCCTCAACTCACCAAGAAGATGCACAACGTTTGAGCAGCACCCCTCTGCCCCCCAGGAGGGAATGGGGTTGGGGGCAGCCCGCTCTGCTCCCTGGGACCCTGGTACCAGCCTCCCCAAGGGAAGGTGGGCAAGGTTGCCTCCCTCCTGCTGCATCCGGCCTCCCCTCAGCTTCTTTCTGCCGCTGCCTGCAGCCTTGGCGGGGACCGCAAAAAACTGGCTTCCTGCTTCAGATCCACCACTCCAGAGCCTCCATTTCTTTTTCATGATTATTTATTAGTGTAATTGCATTCCTGCCTGAGAAGTATCAGCCAATAAAGAGAGGGGAGCTTCATGCTTTCGCCTGCTTCTTTTGGGGGGAGGGGGCAGGGCGATGTGGGGCTTTGGCTGTCCAGATTTGGTCTGCCCTTCCACCAGGGTGGATCCGTTTCCTCGGTGACAGGATCTGTAGCTGCCCAGCAGGCGGTGGCACATGGTTCCCCTTCTCCACGAGAGGAACAGGGTGTGTGGAAGGGCTGCTGGGGGTGATGGGAGAATTGAAGCCCATCCATCTTAAAAATTGCTGAGGTTGGGCCAGTGGCGGGATTCTACCCAGTTCAGGCAAACTGGTGGGGGCAGGAAGCTCCGCACACCTGGCCGGATGTCATCACGGACGCGCTCCGCACATTGGGAGAGGTGACGTGCACACTCACATTTCCGAACTGGTAGCAAAGGTAAGTGAATACCATTACTGAGTTGGATGGGGGTGGCTGGAGCAGCCCCCCCTTTTTCCCAATAGCCTCAAAAGTCCAGAGTTGGCGGCTGATCCCATCCACTCCCATACAATGGGGTGAAGAGCATGGGGAGGGCCCCCGTTTTGGCTGGGACCTATCCTGGGGTGGTCCTTGTGGCCTCCCCTCAGCCAGTTCTTCCTGAAATAAAGGGGGTTCCATCCAGGAGCAAAAGGGGAGCTCACCCTCCATACAGATGAGGGCCGGTTTTGAATGTGGCCGCTCCCAAGAGGGTCCGTTTTCACGTTGGGCTCTACAGCTGCAGGGGTTTGGGGGGTCTCTCCATAATCAGCCTCTGATGCAGCTCACAGGGCTGGGCGCCCCCAAACACGCACAAGCTCATCCGGTGGTTGCAATGGCCAGTACCATTTTTGGAGTACCTAGCAGAAATATCCTTGCTTGGTCATCGGAAGCAGGGACAGCCTGCCCCAGCCAGCCTTTGGGGTCTGTGGAGCTATTGAGACCTCGAGGCCTGAGCCAGCTCTCCACCATCGGTCGGCCCCAATCCCTTTGCAAAGGTGGCCCAACTACACACTACAGACTTTGGTCTCCAAAAACACCTTTCCAGCATGATGCCCTTACCTGACGATACCCACTGGACCTGGGCCTTCAAATAACCTCCCTCTTTGGCCCTCATAGCAGCCCCAAACCGGTGGCTTCATCCTTGCACACATTCTCGCTTTGAGGCAGAACCAGAATTGGAATAGAGCTGGAAGGGACCTTGGAGGCCATCTAGTCCAACCTCCTGCTCAAGCAGGAAACCATATACAATTTGAGACAAGTGGCTGTCCAGTCTCTTTCAAAACCTCCAGGGATGAAGCAGCTACAACTTTTGGTGGCAAGCTGTTCCGCTGGTCAATTGTCCTTGTTAGGAAGTTTCTCCTCAATTCCAAGTTGCTTCTCTCCTTGCTTACTTTCCCATCCGTTGCTTCTCGTCCTGCCCTAAGCATGAATATTTATTCGTTTGACTTCTGTTCTGCCTTTTTTCCGAAGGATCCCTCTCCCCCCACTCTTGTACAGTGGGTTGGACTGAGAGGGAGCCCCCAGCTCACCAAGCTGCCTTCCCTGTCTCAGGCTGGGACGGGGACCAGGCTTCTGTCTCCCAGCATGGCGGAACTGCGTTATCATAGTGGGGGGGGGGGATGTCACTTGCTAGCCCCCCCTTCCCCCTGCATGTAAACCAGACTTATGTCAGTTGAGTTGAACATGGGGGAAAACAGCTGCGAAACTAGTGAATTGTGGCAAATAAAAACCTAACCACTGTACACCTTAGTATAGGTAGTCCTTGACTTATAACAATTCATTTAGTGACCGAAGTTATAACGGTGCTGGGAGAAAAAGGACCATTTTCCACACTTTATGACCTCTGCCACATCCCCACAGCCATGCTTGACAACTGACTCAGATTTACAGCGGTCCTCAGTGTTCCGACGTCACATTATCCCCCTTTTGAGACCTGCCGACCGGCAGAATCAATGGAGGAAGCCAGATTTGCTTACTGACCAAATGCGGTGAGGAAAGTCGCACGACGGGGCAAAACTCACAGAACAAATTTCTCGCTCAGCAACGGAATTGTGGTCGTAAGTCGAGGACTACCTATGCTGAACAACGGGAGCCTTGCTTTGGCCCCCTTACCCTAAGGAAGGGTGTGTGTGGCCATATCCTGCTAGAGAGCCCTCAGAGTAACCCCCGTTCTTTCAACCAATTGGGCCAATTTTGAATTAGATTTTTAATAGTGTTCTTAACGTTTGTTTCTGTGCGATTTTATCTTGGCTGTAAACCGCCCTGAGTCTTCGGAGAAGGGCAATATAGAAATGTGATAAATAAACCATCAACTTCTGGAGGCCACTCCTGGTCTTCCGATTGTTCTAGGTTGCTTCTCTCCTGGATGGGATTCCACCTGCTGCTTCTCGTCCTGCCGTCACTGGTCTGGTGGTCTTTGCCATTATTCTTTGTCTCGTTCTTTGCACTGCACTCTGGTTTCCCATTACTAAAAGTTTCTAAATCATTTGCATTTTGAGCTATTAGACTTACCAACACAGCACAAATAATGAATGTTTCTGCTTCTCGGCTCAAAACCAGGCCTCTATATCCATGTCATCTATCTATCTATCATGTCTCTATTATGTCTGTCTATCTACCTACCTATCTAAACCCAGTGGTGAAATCCACTTACCTTCGCTACCAGTATGGGAGCTCCCTAACCCTCTTCTGCACACGTGCAGAGGGTCAAAAATAGGATGTAATGATGCCCGGGTGGGTGGAGCCTCCCGCCACCAGCGCTACCAGTTCGCGTGAGCTTGATAGATCCAGCCGGATTTCACCGCTGTATCTACCTAACTACCTACAGCATCTATCTAAAATTTATTTGCTGCCCATCTTACGGATAAAGTGACTCTTCCTTTCCTCAATCTATATTCAGCACAAAAGTGGGATATGTGAGTAGAGGTCTCCTTGCTCTCTTTGGCAGGCCTGGAGACAATCTGTTACATTCTGTCCACATTACAGATACAGTAGTTGTTCCGGCTTTAGCAACTCCAGTGGGGGACCGGCCACTAGCTGCTAAGTCCCCTGGTTTCTAAGCAGGTTGTGACCACGCTGGGACCCTGACCTCACTTCAGGGGTGGGTTCTATTTTTTTTTACTACTGGTTCTGTAGGTGTGGCTTATTTTGTGGGTGTGGCTTGATGGTCATGTGACAGTGGGTGTGGCTTGATGGTCATATGACTGGGTAGGCATGGCCAACTCAATGTCTTTCATGTCAAGGGATACCTCGCCTGGCCCCTCCCCTCCCAGCCATTCCTTGTCACACCGAGCCTCAACGTATCTATAGTTCTGCAAAAATGTTGTTCACCTTTTTGCAACTTTATTATCTACATACTATAGATCAGGGGTCTCCAAACGTGGCCACTTTAAGACTTACGGACTTCAACTCCCAGAATTTCTCAGCCAGCTTTGCTGTCTTAAAGTCTTAAAGTGGCCAAGGTTAGAGACCTCTGCTATAAATGCACTTTCATGGACCACTGAAAGGAGGAAATGGCTCACATGCTTTGCCCAAGAGTGTGATAGGCTATAGGCTTTTAAGGGGCTGCTAGAAATAAGGAGGAGGGGGCAAAGTATTTTCCAAAGCACCAGAAGGCAAAACAAGAAGCAATGGATGGAAACTCAACAAAGAGAGAAGCAACCTAAAACTAAGAACAAACTTCCTGACAGTGTGAACCTATATAGGTTTCAGTCATAATTTCACATATAAAATAGCCATTCATGTAATAAGGGTCCTTGAGTGGCTCAGACTGCTAAGACAGTCTGTTATTAACAGCAGCTGCTTGCAATTACTGCAGGTTCAAGCCTCACCAGGCCCAAGGTTGACTCAGCCTTCCATCCTTTATAAGGTAGGTAAAATGAGGACCCAGATTGTTGGGGGCAATAAGTTGACTTTGTATACAATATACAAATGGATGAAGACTATTGCTTGACATAGTGTAAGCCGCCCTGAGTCTTCGGAGAAGGGCGGATACAAATGCAAATTAAAAAAAAATACAACCTGCATATTGCTCAAAACAATCATTAGTATTATGGCTGATGTTTGACAGCAAGCCTAAAATCCCCATTCCCTCCACACTCCAGGGGAAGGTTACTTCAAAATCCCTATTTCCTCCCCACCCCACTAATTTGTTCTGGGAAGGAATCAAACACCCCCCCTCTTCATTTCCCAAATAAAATATCCCAGATAATTAAGGAACAATCAAGCTGCTAGCAAGAAACCTGCCTGGAATTCCACATTCCTGCCGCTGCATAAAGGAAACTTTGTAAGCAGAAAACAGCATGCTTAGAGATCATAGAAAGTAGAAGCTGGAAGTTCGGCTCCATTTACAAGCAGGCAGAAAACTCATTCAAGACAGGATATTTATAATGGAAATCGTCCAAACCTTTTTAGAAACACAAAGCCCATGTTGCACAAACCCCAAAACTTCAAAAACATTGAACCATATAAGAATTCCTCCTCTTATCCAATTTGTTGTTCAGCTGACCCAGAAAGGAGCTTCCAGCTCTGTCAATTTAAAATGACAGCGTTTCTTTCCCCGCCTTCTTTGCCAAGCGATCTCTTGGCTGAGAAGCAAGCCGATCAGTTGGGAGGCTTCTTGGCTTCTCAAGTTAAAGGAACAGTGTCTTGTTTTTTCTCTCTCTCTTCTTTGACAAGTGAGTCTTGATTTTTTCCTTCTAGCCAATCAATAGATTGGGGGTGGGGCCAGGCAGAATTTTTACTACCGGTTCTCCGAACTACTCAAAATGTTTACTACCGGTTCTTGCAAACTGGGGAGAACCAGTAGCAACCCACTACTGCCTCACTTCCCCTTCAGTTGTTAAGCAAAGCATCAAGTGACCAGACCTCATTGTTTGTTTCTGCTTTCTCTGTTAATCCTCCTAATACCACTGAAGGTATTTCCATAACCAGGAAGCATCTGATGGCTTTCAGCATCAGCAGAAAGGACCAGACCTTGTTTATCTTTCTCTCTCTCTCTCTCTCTCCCACACACACGGCTGTCATCTGATTTGATATTGTGCGAAGCCCAACCCCCACCCTTAGAAGAATGAGATACTTTGGAAAATATGAAAAAAGGCAGAATATTACATTTCCCCAAAAGAGAAACTGTGTGTTTAAAGGCAGAAAGCATAAGAACGCTGGTGTGCCTACCACCCCTGTCCTAATGTTCCCTTTAATTGTATTCATTTTATGGATTCAATTCATGCTTATACTAGAATAGAATAGAATAGAATAGAATAGAATAGAATAGAATAGAATAGAATAGAATAGAATAGAATAGAATAGAATAGAATGTATTGGCCAAGTGTGATTGGACACACAAGGAATTTGTCTTGGTGCAGATGCTCTCAGTGTACACAAAAGAAAAGATACCTTCATTAAGGTACAACATTTACAACACAATTGATGGTCATAGGGTATAATTTAACACTTAATGATACAACACTTAATGATAAGCATAGGGTACAAATAAGCAATCAGGAACAATCAATATCAGTATAAATCACAAGGATTACCAGCAACAAAGTTACAGTCATACAGTCATAAGTGGAAAGAGATTGGTGATGAGAACAATGAGAAGATTAATAGTAGTGGAGATTTAGTAAATAGTTTGACAGTGTTGAGGGAATTATTCGTTTAGCAGAGTGATGGCCTTCGGGGGGGGGGAAACTGTTTTTTGTTCTGGTGTGCAGTGCTCTATAAGCGTTGTTTTGAGGGTAGCAGTTGAAACAGTTTATGTCCAGGATGTGAGGGGTCTGTAAATATTTTCACCACCCTCTTCTTGATTCGTGCAGTAGATTCGTACAGGTCCTCAATGGAAGGCAGGTTGGTAGCAATTATTTTTTCTGCAGTTCTAATTATCCTCTGAAGTCTGTGTCTTTCTTGTTGGGTTGCAGAACCAAACCAGACAGTTATAGAGGTGCAAATGACAGACTCAATAATTCCTCTGTAGAACTGGATCAGCAGCTCCTTGGGCAGTTTGAGCTTCCTGAGTTGGCGCAGAAAGAACATTCTTTGTTGTCCTTTTTTGATGACATTGTTGATGTTAGCTGTCCATTTTAGATCTTGTGATATGGTAGAAGCTAGAAATTTGAAGGTTTCTACTGTTGATACTTCTGTTGTTTAGTATTGTGAGAGGAGGAAGTATGGAAGGGTTTCTCCTAAAGTCTATCACCATTTTTACAGTTTTGAGTGTGTTCAGTTGCAGATTGTTTCGGTCGCACCACAAAGCTAGTCGTTGATCTCTTGTCTATATGCGGATTCGTCATTGTCTCGAATGAGACCAATCACTGTTGTGTCATCTGCGAACTTCAGTAGTTTAACAGATGGATTGTTGGAGATGCAGTCACTGGTATAAAGAGAGAAGAGAAGTGGGGAGAGCACAAAGCCTGGGGGGGGAGCTGTGCTAATTGTACAGGTATCTGATAGAATAGAATAGAATAGAATAGAATAGAATAGAATAGAATAGAATAGAATAGAATAGAATAGAATAGAATAGAATAGAATAGAATTTTATTGGCCAAGTGTGATTGGACACACAAGGAATTTGTCTTGGTGCATATGCTCTCATGTACATAAAAGAAAAGATACGTTCATCAAGGTACAACATTTACAACACAATTGATGGTCAATATATCAATATAAATCATAAGGATTGCCAGCAACAAGTTATAGTCATACAGTCATAAGTGGAAAGAGATTGGTGATGGGAACTATGGGAAGATTAATAGTAGTGCAGATTCAGTAAATAGTTTGACAGTGTTGATGGAATTATTTGTTTAGCAGAGTGATGGCCTTCGGGAAAAAACTGTTCTTGTGTCTAGTTGTTCTGGTGTGCAGTGCTCTATAGCGTCGTTTTGAGGGTAGGAGTTGAAACAGTTTATGATGTGATCCTGCTTAGCTTCACCTGCTGCTTCCTGTTTGTTAGGAAGCTTGTGATCCACTTACAAGTCTGTTCAGGTAACTGTAGCTGGTTTAGCTTAGTTAGAAGAATGTCTGGAATGATGGTATTGAATGCTGAACTAAAGTCTACAAAGAGGACCCTTGCATAAGTCTTTGGAGATTCAAGATGTTGTAGGATGTAGTGCAGAGCCATATTAACAGCATCATCTTTTGATCTATTTGCTCGGTATGCAAATTGCAAGGGGTCTAACAGCGGATTCGTGATGTTTTTCCAAGTATGAAAGCACCAGTCCTTCAAAGGTTTTCATAACTACAGATGTTAAAGCAACTGGTCTGTAGTCATTCAGTTCCTTGAGGGTGGGCTTCTTCAGCACTGGGATTATGGTAGAGTGTTTGAAGCATATATATAATGCTTCAAATATTGAAGCATATATATTATCTAATACATACTCAACAATAAATAAAAAAATAAAATAAAGCAGACTCTGTTTTTCTTAATCTCCCTCCCCCCCCCAGCAGATATTAGAGGAGATCAACCTTGACTGCTCTTTAGAAGGCCAGATCCTGAAGATGAAACTCAAATACTTTGGCTACCTAATGAGAAGGAAGGACTCACTGGAGAAGAGCCTAATGCTGGGAACGATTGAGGGCAAAAGAAGAAGGGGACCGCAGAGAACCAGGTGGCTGGCTAGAGTCACTGAAGCAGTTTGTGTGAGCATCAATGGACTTCAGAGGATGGTAGAGGACAGGAGGAACTTTGTCCTTGGGGTCACAACTAACAACAACAAGATATTTTGTGCCCATTAAGATGATTAGGCCAGTCTATCTACACAAAAGACCTTCAGCTGCAGGGTTGGGTGGGTGGATTGGAGGTGATAGGATTAAGACCAGGAAGTGATCCTTCAGGGCACAATAGGATTAACCCACTACCATTTAGAAGAAGACCCAGAGCTCTCTACATTGCACAATCTCCTAAGGGCATTTCAGACATTGCATAACACCCCACCCCCCACCCCCAGAACAGTCCAAACCTCCAAGTCACAGAAACCTAATAAAGGTCCATCCACTCATTTAACCAGTTGTTCAGCTGGCCCAGAATTCCATGTTCTGCTTCATCAATCAACCATTTTTCTAACCTGCCCACCCGTCTTTCCAGCGTTTTCTTTTCTCCCAGCTTGGAACTGAACCGGATGGATATTTCTTCCAACAATGTGGCACTTTGACCCTTTCTTTGTCCTGATGTACTGGTTGACTTCTTCAGGTCTACTAACCCAGGGCTCTTTTCCAAATTTGCTGCCTTAGACAACCTCTTCTGTGGCCTTCCGTATTAGATTTCTTTCTTTATTTCTGTACGTGTCCCACCAATTCCAGAAAGCTTTCCAACTGAGTGGTGGAGGTGTTAGTTGTGAAGTCCTGTCCAACCCATCATGACCCCATGGACAATGTTCCTCCAGGCCTTCCTATCCTCTACCATCCCCCGGAGACCATTGAAGCTCACGCCAATTGCTTCAGTGACTCCATGCAGCCATCTCATTCTCTGCGGTCCCCTTCTTTTGCCCCCAATCGTTCCCAGCACCAGGCTCTTATCCAGTGAGTCCTTCCTTCTCATTAGGTGGCCAAAGTATTTGAGTTTCATCTTCAGGATCTGGCCTTCTAAAGAGCAGTCAGGATTGATCTCCTCTAGGACTGACAGGTTTGATCGCCTTGCAGTTCAAGAGACTCGCAGGAGTCTTCTCCGGCACCAGAGTTCAAAGGCCTCAATTCTTTGACGCTCAGTCCAACTTAGTAAGGACTATCAATCTAACCTCCCTCTTCTCTCACTGGAGATTCTTAGAATTGGGAAATATTTGTAAAAGGTATTTTGGATGTTGCCACCTCTCAGCAGAATAACCGAGCTGAAAAGGACCTCGGAGGCCTTCTAGTCCAACCCCTTGCTCAAGCAGGAAACCAGCCAGACGAATGAAGAAATGGCTGCCCAGTCTTTTCTTCAAAACTTCTAGTGTTGGAGCATCCACAACTTCTGGAGGGAAGCCCTTCCATACTGATTAATTGTTCTCACTGTCAGGAAAGTTCTCCTTAGTTCTAAGTTGCTTCTCTCCTTGATAGGTTCCTGCCCATTATTTCTTTTACCCATTGAAAAGGAGGCACAGCTGCTCTGGAAGATGCTGCTCCCCACCCCCGCTAAACAGGAGCAATGCAAACTGCATGGACAAAGTGACTGGCATCTGGGGCACCCTTCCCTCCCTCCGGCACTCACCCCCCTCGCCCCTTGAACCCCTTCTTCCAGGTGACACCAACCCTCTTCCTCGCCCCCAAGCAACCAGCAAAAAAGCCAAACCAGGGGTGAAATCCAGCAGCTTCTGACAGGTTCTGGAGAACCAGTAGCGGAAATTTTGAATAGTTCGGAGGATGGGCAAATACCACCAGCCCCAGTGTGTGTGTGGGGGGGAAAATGTGGATTTTGCAGTATCCTTCCCCTGCCACACCCACCAAACCATGCTCACAGAATCAGTAGTAAACAATTTGGATTTCATCACTGAGCCCAAAGGACTTGGGATGGGGCGGGGGTGGGGGGGATGCCCTATTTCGAACCCAACAGCACACAGAGGACAGGTCTCACTCCAGCCCGAGCCTGTAAAGATGAAGTGAGGAAAGCTAAGGCTCACAATGAACAAAGGCTAGCGACAAAAGTAAAAAATAACAAAAAAAGCTTCTTCCAACATGTTAAAAACAAGAAAAAAGTCAAGGAAACAATTGGCCCATTGCTGGGAGAAAGTGGCAAGAAGATGACAAGCAACAGGGAGAAAGCAGATCTACTTAACTCATATTTTGCACCTGTCTTTACACAAAAGGAAAAAACAATCCAACCTATCAAAAACAGCACTACAAAAAACAGATTAGAAACACAAGTTAGAATAGGGAAGAAAATGGTAAGTGAACACCTGTCTACCCTAGACGAGTTCAAATCACCAGGACCGGATGGATTACACCCCAAGGTTCTGAAGGAACTGGCAGACGTGATCTCAGAACCACTGAACTATATCTTTCAAAGATCCTGGAGCACCCGGGAACTGCCAGAGGACGGGAAATGAACTGATGTAGTTCCCATCTTCAAAAAAGGAAAAAAAACAGACCCAGGAAACTACAGACCTATCAGCCTGACCTCAATACCGGGGAAGATTCTGGAAAAGATAATCAAGCAACGAATCACCAAACACCTAGAAGCAAACAAAGTAATAACCAAAAGCCAACATGGGTTTGTCAAAAACAGATCATGCCAGACTAATCTTATTGCATTCTTTGACAAAATGACAAAATTAGTAGACCAGAGGAATGCTGTCGATATAATTTACTTGGACTTCAGTAAAGCATTTGATAAAGTAGACCATAATCTACTACTAGATAACGTAGAAAAATGAAGGTTAGACAGCACCACCACCAGATGGATTCGTAACTGGCTGACCAACGCACTCAACGTGTAGTCCTCAACGGAACTACATCCACATGGAGGGAAGTATGCAGTGGAGTACCCCAAGGCTCTGTTTTAGGCCCAGTACTCTTCAACATCTTCATCAATGACTTGGACGAGGGGATAGATGGGGAACTCATCAAATTTGCAGATGACACCAAGCTGGCAGGAATAGCCAACACTCCAGAAGATAGGCTCAAGTTACAGAAAGATCTTGACAGACTTGAACATTGGGCGCTATCTAACAAAATGAAATTCAACAGTGAAAAAAGTAAGGTTCTACATTTAGGCAAAAAAACAAAATGCACAGGTACCGTATATGTGGTACCTTGCTCAATAGTAGTACCTGTGAGAGGGATCTTGGAGTCCTAGTGGATAACCATTTAGATATGAGCCAGCAGTGTGCAGCAGCTGCTAAAAAAGCCAACACAGTTCTGGGCTGCATAAACAGAGGGATAGAATCAAGATCACGTGAAATGTTAGTGCCACTTTATAATGCCTTGGTAAGGCCACACTTGGAATATTGCATCCAGTTTTGGTCGCCACGATGTAAAAAAGATGTTGAGACTCTAGAAAGAGTGCAGAGAAGAGCAACAAAGATGATTAGGGGACTGGAGGCTAAAACATATGAAGAACGGTTGCAGGAACTGGGTATGTCTAGTTTAAAAAGAAGGACTAGGGGAGACATGATAGCTGTGTTCCAATATCTCAGGGGTTGCCACAAAGAAGAGGGAGTCGGGCTGTTCTCCAAAGCACCTGAGGGTAGAACAAGAAGCAATGGGTGGAAACTGATCAAAGAAAGAAGCAACTTAGAACTAAGGAGAAATTTCCTGACAGTTAGAACAATTAATAAGTGGAACGACTTGCCTGCAGAAGTTGTGAATGCTCCAACACTGGAAATTTTTAAGAAAATGTTGGATAACCATCTGACTGAGATGGTGTAGGGTTCCTGCCTGGGCAGGGGGTTGGACTAGAAGGCCTCCAAGGTCCCTTCAACTCTGTTGTTATGTTATCTTTCAAACAGACGGCTGGTCTTCCCTGACCGGGCAATCCTGTGTTTGAAGCCCATCTTGCTGGATCTGCAGCCCACTTCTCATCCGGGCGACTCAGTGCAGCTGGTGGTAAGGGGTAGAGCTGGCATTGGGGCCAGTGCAGCTGGAAGTGGGGGTAGAGCTGGAGTTGGGGGCCAGTGCAGCTGGAAGTGGGGGTAGAGCTGGTGTTGAGACCGGAGCAGCTGGAGGGAGTGGGGCACGGCAGGTTTCGCGTGCTAGGAACTCCCGCCCGCGGCCACTAACATTCCTGTCGCCCTCCGGGTTCAACCGTCTCTATGGGAACCGGAGGAGGGGAGACAATGCTGGTGGGCGGGCTTACACTCCCACATGCGAAGCGCCGGGCCTGGGATCCAGGACCAGGATCATGGCAGTAATCCAGGCGAGGCGTCACAAGGCGTGAGTGACCGTGCATAGGGCATCCCGGTCTAGAAAGGCGCAACTGGCGCACCAGGCGAACCTGGTGGAAAGCTCTCCTGGAGCGGCCGTCAGGTGTTCATCAAAGACAGCCGTTCATCCAGGAGAACGCCCAAATTGCGCACCCTCTCCATCGGGGCCAATGACTCGCTCCCGACAGTCAGCCGTGGACTCAGCTGACTGTACCGGGATGCCGGCATCCACCGCCACTCTTGTCTTGGAGGATTGAGCTTGAGCCTGTTTCTCCCCATCCAGACCCGTCGGCTTCCAAACACCGGGACAGCACTTGATAGCTTCATTGGGGTGGCCGGTGTGGAAAAGTACAGCTGAGTGTCATCAGCGTACAGCTGGTACCTCACACGAAACCACTGATGATCTCACCCAGCGGCTTCATATAGATGTTGAACAGAAGGCGAGAGAGACCCCTCGGCACCCACAAGTGAGGCGCCCGGGGTGACCTCTGCCCCGTCAACACCGTCTGCGACGGTCGGAGAGATAGGAGGAGAACCACCGATAGCGGTGCCTCCACTCCCAATCCCCAACCGGCGCAGCAGGATACCATGGTCGATGGTATCAAAAGCCGCTGAGAGGTCTAATAGGACCAGGGCAGAGGAACAACCCTATCCCTGGCCCTCCAGAGATCATCCACCAACGCGACCAAAAGCCGCTCAGTGCTGTAACCGGGCCGGACCGGACTGGAGCAGGTCTAGATAGACAGTTTCCTCCAGGTGCAGGGAAACTGATATGCCACCATACTCTCTACAACCTTCGCATGAGCGGGTTGGAGACGACGATAATTACCTAAAACAGCGGGTCCAGGAAGGCTTCTTGAGGAGGGCCTCACCGCCTCTTTCAAGGCGGCGGAAGACTCCCTCCAACAAGGCATCGTAATCCCTGGAGCCAGCCTCGTGTCACCTCCGTGGCCAGCACCAGCCAGGAGGGCACGGGTCCAGTAAACACGTGGTGGCATTCAGTCTACCCAGCAACCTGTCCATGTCCTCAGTCACAGGGTCAAACTCATCCCAGACAACATCACCAAGACCGCCTCAGACGCCCCATCCGAATCGCCACAATTTTGGTCCAGACCGTCCCTTAAGCTGAGCGATTTTATCGTATAGATAACCGTTAAACTCCTCAGCACGTCCTGCAGCAGGTCATCCCGCTCCCCTGGTGAAGGAGGGAGCGGGTCACCCTGGGGCAGCTGGGCGGTTATCTGCCGGCGCAATGAGGAGGAGGCGTAGCAACGCCGCTTCCTCAGTGCCACTAGGTAGGTCCTAGTATAGGATCTAACTAGTGTCGATCAACCTCTGAGCGGCTGGACCTCCAGGAACTCTCTAGGCGTCTTCTCCGGCGTTTCATCCCCTCAGCTCCTCGGAGAACCAAGGGCGGTTGGGATCTGCGCGGGTCAGAAGCAAAACGACACGGTCTAAGGCCCCAGCCGCAGCCCGTTCCCAGGCTGCAGCTAGTTCCTCTGCCGTGCCGTGAGCCAGACCCTCAGGAAGTGGCCCAAGCTCCGTCTGAAACCTCTCTGGGTCCATCAGGCGCCTGGGGCGGTACCAAGCATGGTTCCGTCTCCCTGCGGTGTTGGGTGTGTCAGAAAGTCCAGGCGAAGGAGAGGATCTGACCATGACAAAGGTTCAATGACTATTTCCTTTAAGTCCAGATCTCTCAACCACTGACCAGAGACAAAAATCAGGTCCAGTGTGCCTCCCCCGATGTGAGTGGGGCCATCCACTACTTGAGTCAGGTCCAAGGCCGTCATGGAAGCCAAGAACTCCCGAGCTACCGTCGATGACGAGCCGGCAGATGGCAGATTAAAGTCCCCCATGACTAAAAGTCTGGGGGTCTCCACTGCCACCCCGGCAAGCACCTCTAGAAGCTCGGGCAGGGCAGCTGTCACGCAGCAAGGAGCCAGGTACGCGACCAGCAAGCCCAACTGACATCTGACCCCACCTCACAAGAGGGATTCACACCCGGCAATCTGAGGTACAGTGGTCTCCCTCGGCTCTAGACTCTCTTTAATAACAACCGCCACCCCTCCACCCCTACCCTGGGCCCTCGGCTGATGGAATGCACGGAAACCCGGTGGGCACATCTCGACCAGGGGCACGCCCCCTTCAGTACCCAACCAGGTCTCCGTAACGCCTATAATATCCGTGGCACCCCCCTGAATCAGATCATATATTAGGGGGGCCTTATTGGCCACGGACCGTGCGTTGCATAATAATAATAAATAATAATAATAATAATAAAATGAAATTCAACAGTGAAAAAAGTAAGATTCTACTTTTAGGCAAAAAAAAAAACAAAATGCACAGGTACCGTATATGTGGTATCTTGCTCAATAGTAGTAACTGTGAGAGGGATCTTGGAGTCCTAGTGGATAACCATTTAGATATGAGCCAGCAGTGTGCAGCAGCTGCTAAAAAAGCCAACACAGTTCTGGGCTGCATAAACAGAGGGATAAAATCAAGATCACGTGAAATGTTAGTGCCACTTTATAATGCCTTGGTAAGGCCACACTTGGAATATTGCATCCAGTTTTGGTCGCCACGATGTAAAAAAGATGCTGAGACTCTAGAAAGAGTGCAGAGAAGAGCAACAAAGATGATTAGAGGACTGGAGGCTAAAACATATGAAGAACGGTTGCAGGAACTGGGTATGTCTAGTTTAATAAAAAGAAGGACTAGGGGAGACATGATAGCTGTGTTCCAATATCTCAGGGGTTGCCACAAAGAAGAGGGAGTCGGGCTGTTCTCCAAAGCACCTGAGGGTAGAACAAGAAGCAATGGGTGGAAACTGATCAAAGAAAGAAGCAACTTAGAACTAAGGAGAAATTTCCTGACAGTTAGAACAATTAATAAGTGGAACGACTTGCCTGCAGAAGTTGTGAATGCTCCAATACTGGAAATTTTTAAGAAAATGTTGGATAACCATCTGACTGAGATGGTGTAGGGTTCCTGCCTAGGCAGGGGGTTGGACTAGAAGGCCTCCAAGGTCCCTTCCAACTCTGTTGTTATGTTATCTTTCAAACAGACGGCTGGTCTTCCCTGACCGGGCAATCCCGGTGTTTGAAGCCCATCTTGCTGGATCTGCAGCCCACTTCTCATCCGGGCGACTCAGTGCAGCTGGTGGTAAGGGGGGTAGAGCTGGCATTGGGGCCAGTGCAGCTGGAAGTGGGGGGTAGAGCTGGCATTGGGGCCAGTGCAGCTGGAAGTGGGGGGGGGTAGAGCTGGTGTTGGAGACCGGAGCAGCTGGAGGGAGTGGGGCACGGCAGGTTTCGCGTGCTTGGAACTCCCGCCCGCGGCCACTAACATTCCTGTCGCCCCTCCGGGTTCAACCGTCTCTATGGGAACCGGAGGAGGGGGAGACAATGCTGGTGGGCGGGGCTTACACTCCCACATGCGAAGCGCCGGGCTCGGGATCCAGGACCAGGATCATGGCTAGCAGGTGGGTGAGAAGGCGCCTCCCTGCGCTGAGGGTGGGGGGGTAGAGGGAGGGAGGACCCCTGCGGGGACTGGAAAGGGAGTGTTCGGTGCAAGCGACTGCAGGGCCTTTTCCCCCGCTCCCGCCCCCCCCGGTCCACGCCAGCCGGCTTCCCACCGCCCACCTGGGCGCCTCTTGTCCGTCCGCAGCACTTACGGGAAGCTGTGGCAGGAATCGCGGCGGATCCTGAAGGAGCTGTTGGATCAGGAGCTGTCCGCCGAGCCCAGGAAGCCCGAGAAGAACCGGACCGTTTTCTGGCACCGGCTGGCCACCCTCTTCCTGCGCTACGTGCAGGTGGCGCGGCGGCTGGAAGCTTGCTACGACCAGATGGTCCATCCGCAGAAGCGCCTGGCGCTGCGGCCGCTGCTGGACAGCGTGCTGGGACGCATCCTGGAGCTGAAGCAGGAGCTGGTGGAGCTGGACCTCTCTGAGTACCACTATATGGACCACGTGCTGGAGGAGCTCAAGCTGACGCCGGTCAGTCAATCAAGGGCCAGAGGGAACCGTACCCCACTCTCCGCCCCCCTGTCCTGGAACCGACCCCAAGCAAGACCAGCAACCGAGCGCGCAGCTCTTATTTGCGCGGCGGCGGGGCGCCTGCTGCTCCCCCTCGCGCAAATGGAGCGCGGAGCCATTCACCGTCCCCCTCAATTCCTCCTCCACCCCAACTCGAACGTTTGGGGACCGCTGCCCACTGTTTTAATGAAGTTCATTTCAGATTAACAGAGGTGGAAGGGACCTTGGAGGTCATCTAGTCCAACCCGCCCAAGCAGGAGACCCTATGCTATTTCTGACAGAGGCCAGGCTGCTTGCTAAATTGGTTAACCCGTTCTCATTCTCAGCCAGGAGACTATGGAAGGAAGGGGACTTCTCTCCCCACCTGCCGTTCCCAGAAGGGAAGACGTCCACCATTCACGCAGATACAGATACAGAGTTGGAAGGGATCGTGATAGCAGTGGTGGAATTCAATTTTTTTACTACCGGTTCTGTGGACGTGGCTTGGTGGGCATGGTGAGGCTTGGTGGGTGTGGCAGGGGAAGGATATTGCAAAATCCCCATTCCCACCATACTCTGGGACCAGCCAGAGGTGGTATTTGCCAGTTCTCAGAACTACTCAAAATTTCTACCAGTTCTCCAGAACCTGTCAGAACCTGCTGAATAGCGTCTCTGCCTTATAACCCCTCCCCCCACCCCCTGCCACCCACGCAGGAGACCTTACACCATTTCTGACAAATGGCAGTCCAGTGCAGTCTCCAGTGATGAAGCTCCCACAACTTCTGAAGGCAACTTCTGTTCCATGGGTTGATTATTCTCACTGTCAGAAAGTTCCTCCTCATTTCTAGATTGAATCTCTCCTCAGTCATTTTCCATCCATTATTCCTCATCTGGCCTTCAGGTGTTTTGATAAAATAGCTTGATCCCTTCCACTCGGTGGCAACCCCTCAAATATTGGAAGACTGCTATCATGTCTTCCCTGATCCTTCTCTTTACAAGACTAGCCATGCCCATTTCCTGCAACCGTTCATCATATGTTTGAGCCTTGGTTCGGCTGACAAGATTTTGCAGTATCCTTCCTCTGCCACACCCACCAAGCCACGCCCACAGAGCGGGTAGTAAAAAAAATTTGACTTCCACCACTCATCAGTGCCCCTCCTCCCTTCTACAATTCCTTGCAGAAATAAAACAATATTTATTCATTTCGCAATGCAGAGGCTGCCTATGTTCTTAGCAGCTCTAGGGGGAGTTTAGGACGGATAACAGCAGAGGGAGACCCAAGACAAATAGCCAACCAGAACAACCACACACACTCCGGGTCCTTTCAACGGGCATAACAATGCAACAAATGTCACCCACACACGCACCCTTTGCACAGTAGAGAATCCGGGACGGAGGCCTGCAGGCCATGCTCGGTCCGACTCCCCTCTGAGCCGAAATGGAACCAAGGCCCACCCCAAATCTCAAGGCCGGCCAACCGGCTGACAGAGCCTCTCTCGGGGTTCGTTCTCAGTCAAGTTTCCCCAAATGTTTTGCAAGCAAGAGACTCTACTGAGGGTCACATTTGGAACAAGGAGACCCCCTTTCTGATGATTCAGAACCTCCTCAGTTAATCCAGCTTTTGGAAGGGGAAGGGCAGGGATCAGCATGACAGGAAGTGAGCACCCAGCGTTTGGTCTGGATTGTCAGCAGGTTGCAAATCTGGAGAGCCTACAACGAAGTATTTGTGATTTTACGCTTTAAAATGTGTTATTTTGCTATTTCAATTTAAAGACTTCTTGAAGGACAGGATATAGCAATAGCGCCTTAGACTTCCTGCCTAAGCAGAGGGTTCCTGCCTGAGCAGGGGGGTTGGACTAGAAGACCAACAAGGGTTTGTCGAAAACAGATCATGCCAGACTAATCTCATTGCATTCTTTGACAAAATGACAAAATTAGTAGACCAGAGGAATGCTGTCGATATAATTTACTTGGACTTCAGTAAAGCATTTGATAAAGTAGACCATAACCTACTACTAGATAAAGTAGAAAAATGTGGGTTAGACAGCACCACCACCAGATGGATTCGTAACTGGCTGACCAACCGCACTCAACGTGTAGTCCTCAACGGAACTACATCCACATGGAGGGAAGTATGCAGTGGAGTACCCCAAGGCTCTGTTTTAGGCCCAGTACTCTTCAACATCTTCATCAATGACTTGGACGAGGGGATAGATGGGGAACTCATCAAATTTGCAGATGACACCAAGCTGGCAGGAATAGCCAACACTCCAGAAGATAGGCTCAAGTTACAGAAAGATCTTGACAGACTTGAACATTGGGCGCTATCTAACAAAATGAAATTCAACAGTGAAAAAAGTAAGGTTCTACATTTAGGCAAAAACAAAATGCATAGGTACCATATATGTGGTACCTTGCTCAATAGTAGTAACTGTGAGAGGGATCTTGGAGTCCTAGTGGACAACCATTTAGATATGAGCCAGCAGTGTGCAGCAGCTGCCAAAAAAGCCAACACAGTTCTGGGCTGCATAAACAGAGGGATAGAATCAAGATCACGTGAAGTGTTAATACCACTTTATAATGCCTTGGTAAGGCCACACGTGGAATACTGCATTCAGTTTTGGTCGCCACGATGTAAAAAAGATGCTGAGACTCTAGAAAGAGTGCAGAGAAGAGCAACAAAGATGATTAGGGGACTGGAGGCTAAAACATATGAAGAACAGTTGCAGGAACTGGGAATGTCTAGTTTAATAAAAAGAAGGACTAGGGGAGACATGATAGCAGTCTTCCAATATCTCAGGGGTTGCCACAAAGAAGAGGGAGTCAGGCTGTTCTCCAAAGCACCTGAGGGTAGAACAAGAAGCAATGGGTGGAAACTAATCAAAGAAAGAAGCAACGTAGAACTAAGGAGAAATTTCTTGACAGTTAGAACAATTAATAAGTGGAACAACTTGCCTGTAGAAGTTGTAAAAGTTGGAAATTTTTAAGAAAATGTTGGATAACCATCTGTCTGAGATGGTGTAGGGTTTCCTGCCTGGGCAGGGGTTGGACTAGAAGGCCTCCAAGGTCCCTTCCAACTGTTGTTATTATTATTATTATTACTTCCAAGGGCCCTTCCAACTCTTATTCTATTCTAGTATATACCACTTCACGGTCCTTTACAGCCCTCTCCAGGGTTGAGCTTCAAAAATTTTACCAAGGGGTACTCTGCTCGGTTGCTGGGTGGGCGTGACCATAGTGGCCTAGTCAGCCTCCTGCACCATGGTGGGGGGGTCTTTTTTTCCCTCCCCGGAGTTTCAGAGGCTCTCCTCGAACCTCCGGGAGGGTGAAAACAGCTTTCCCAAGCTCCGGAGGCCTGGCCTTCCCGAACTTCTGGTAGGCCTGTTTTTTGCCCTCCCTGAGCCTCCGTACACACCCTGAATTTATCTGCATCCCAAACCGGCCATGTGAGGACTCCTGGGCAGGGGGGAGGGGCCAGCCAGGAGTGGGATTTGGGGGTTCTCCAAACTGCACAGAATCTTAGCTAGAGGTTCTCCCGAACCCCCAGCAGCCCACCCCTGGCCCTCTCTAAACGATTTACAGTCAGCCTCTTGCCCCCAACTGGAGTCCTTATTTTGCGGACCTCGGAAGGATGGAAGGCTTGAGTCACCTTTGAGCTGGTGAGAATCAAACTGCGGTCTGCAGAATTAGCCTGCAATACTGCATTCTCACCACTGGGCCACCACGGCTCATATAGTTTGTATGAACAATACAAAAGACAACAACAAATGGGTGGGGGAAGGAAGGAAAAACTCCAGCCAAAGCCACACACCCACTCCCAATGTTTACGAAGGGGCTGCCCTCCTTCTCCCAAAGAACTGGGCACTCCATACTTTGATTGATGGTTCAACCACCCCACCCCTCACTCCTTTTTGGCGGGACAGTTCTGGCATGGCTTTCAAGCTCCCATGGGCTCCTTCTTCTCCACCAGGCCGAGATGGAGGTTCCGATTCCCAAGTACTTCATGAGGGAGCGGGCCAAGGTCCTGCAAGAGCGTCAGGAGGTGCTGGCGGGGCTCCTGGCCCGCATGGAGCCCTCCAAGGCCATCCCTGTGAGTGCCCAGATCCTCCCACTCCTTCCCCGGACTGCCCCCCCCCATGGCCTTCCTCGGCCCCTCAGCTGAGCAGCTTCTTCACTCCTCCCAGTCCCCCCACTCTCTGATTCTGAGAGATGAGGCGGTGAGGCTCATCCAAATGGCAGAGCGGATGCGCCAGGGCCGCCTCCGGGCCCACTTCATGGCTGAGATCCGGAGGGACGAAGAGCGCGAGCGGAAGATCAGGGAGGGAGGCCCAGATGAATCCAACCGGGACATGGCTGCCATCTGCATCCAGAAGGTAAGGACCACTTTGGGCCCTTCAGCCCCTCCCTCACATGGCATCGCCTCCCGTCCAAAAAAGCTTCATTGCTTCTAACCTTCCATAGATCTCTCAAAACATGGAAGCCCCCTCCCGCCTTCCCCCAGATGCATGAACTAGGGAGGCAACTCCCTTAACAGAATAACTTCTGTTATTCCCATTTGTGAGTTTGTGGAGATTTGTATTGGTGTAGTTTGATTGGCCAGAGTCCCCTCCCTTGTGAGACAGTGGGTTCTCTAAATGAGATCCCTCGATCCATCAATAAATAATTGAGCTTTCTCGGGTATCAAGGGCTTTGCTCTGCCCTAGGCATTTCTGGTTGGCCTCACAGCCAACCAGAGTGAAAAGTGGGGGCGGGGGTTCCAGCTGTTTTAGCCAAGTTCTCAGCCTTTAAGCAGGAGAACTGCTTTGGGGGCACATCTGTGGAGTGAATAGAGCCCTGCCCACCAGAATGGCAGAGGTCTACCGCAGCCTCCGGTTCCAGCCCTCAGCCAAATTCCTGGGGACCCGAGAGAGCCGGTGAGTCTCCTCGAATCCCTCTTATAGGTCTCCTGCATGAGCAGGAGGTGGACTAGATGACCTTCAGGGTCCCTTTCAACTCTGTTACTGTTGTTGTTATTTTATTTACCCAAAATGACAGTATACACAGCAAACGAGATAATTATGCTGGATTTGGTATCACAGATCACTTGTTGTTGTTGTTGTTGTTATTATTACCGTCTCCACCACGGCTGTCCACGAACCTTGCTAGGATTGGGGTGCGGGGAGGTCTGAGTTTAGGGGTCTCCCGGCACCCGAGAGGGCAGAGCTGGTGACGCGGCACTGGCCGCCCGAGCGCAAATGCCACTTTTCTGGATGGTTCAAGGCTTCGAGGAGAGTTTCTGGGGGTCCCCCCAGAGGCGCGGAACAAGCCCCGTTTCTCCCCCCGCCCCCCAGATCTGGAAAGGCCACGTGCAGCGACGGCTCACCAGGATGGCGCGCAAGGCCGAGATGGCTTTCATCGGCATGGTGAGCGCAACGCCCGGCGGGCAGCACAGGAAAGAAGCCGGGCGGCAGGCGTGGGGAAAAAGCGGGGACAGGGTGCGGGGCTCAGGACTAGCCGCGCAAGGCGGAACGTCCGCATCGCGCGGAGCCACCCGGGCGCGCCACTTGCGGTCCGCATCCCGAGCCGAGGCGGCCGGCCGGCAGCCCTTCCGCGCGCTCCCCGAGCGGTCCGCCGCCGCCTCCCACCGCCCCTCTCCCATTAGCGAGTGTTTAGTTCAGCGTTTTAAATAATTGTGTCCCCGGAATGATATTTAAAATCCATTTGGGGCGCAATGAGGCGGGAAAGTGTCTGAGCGCCGCGGCCGCTGCCGGGCAGGGAAGCGCCGGGCGGGCATATTAGAAACTCATTACGGGGTAATTTACGCCTGGCGCCCGGCTCCCACTTCATTTCTCCTAATGGCCTCTCCGGAGTCCGGACGCCCCCACGCCCCCACCCGCGTCTGGCCCGTCCCGCCCGCAGGAGTTGGAGCCGCACCTCGCCGGCCCCTCGCCGGCCACGATCCGCGCCCAACTGGGCGAAGAGTTGCGCCGGATGCGCCAGGCGGACTACGAGGCCGAGTACCGCGAGGCGCAGGAGCGCATCCGAGACGCCCTCCTGGAGCTGGAGGGGCCCAACTTGCGCGAGCAGCTGCGCGAACAGCTCCGCCAGTGGTTCATCGAGTGCCGGTGAGAGGGCGAGACGGGGGTGGTGGTGGCGCGGCATGGAAGGGGTCCCTTCCCGCTCGTCGGGGCTCTCCAGCCAAAAAAAAGAGGTCTGGCCAGCAGTCACGAAGGCGCTCTGTCCCTCCCTCCCTCCCCCCTCTCTTTCTTTCTTTCTCTCTCCCTCTCTCCCTCCCTTCCATCCTTCCATCCTTCCTCCCTTTCCTCTTCCTTTATTTATTTATTGAATTTATATTGCCACCTATTTGCCCATGGCAACTCCCTCCCTCTCTCCTTCCTTCCTTCCTTCCTTCCTTCCTTCCTTCCTTCCTTCCTTCCTTCCTTCCTTCCTTCCCTGCCCGCTGATGCCTGGAGCCTCAGCCTTCATCCTGCTTCCCGCAGTGACCTGACTGGCCATTTCCCCGACTACCCAGAGGAGGAAATTGGGGGCTGTGAGGTCCTTTTTGCCCAGAAAACTCCTGAAGAGGTAAGGACCCCAGGGGTGGGGAAGTGGCTCTGGGGATGACAAGGCCATTGCTGCTCCTCCTTGCCTGGCTGAGAGCCCTCTCCCCGTCTCCAGGTGAGGGCTGAGCTGGATCTGGCAGAGAACAAGATGGACTCCAAGAAGGAGAAGGAGCCAAAAGAAAAGACGGAGAAGGAGCTGAAAGAAAAGGAGGAAGAGAGCAAGAAAGGGAAGGGGAAGGAGAAAGAGAAGGAAAAGAGATTGGTGAGGTGGGGGCCTTGGCCGGCCTACTCCCCCCCTTTGGAGAGGCAGCCCCTTGAGGGGCAGCACTAAGGGGTCTGGCACTTCTCTCCAGGAGGAAGAGGAAGGGCTGAAGCTGGCTCCTTCCAAGTTCCTGCCCACCATCAATCAGGGATTCCTGCGGTACACAGGTGAGCAGGAAGGGGTGACTGGGGACAGATGGGGTTGTCTCATTCCCCCCCCCCAGAATTTCTCTGAAAGGCCACACTTGGAGATGCAGGTGGCAGGTGGGCATCTCTGCCCATGGCGGGGCAAAGGCCCTCCATCTCTTGCTTCCATTGGCTGCTCTTGGGCTGCCAGGGAAGCCCAGCAGCAACAGGGGCGGGGGGGGGAGATGGGGGTTTGCCAGTATGTCAGGTCCAAGCTCCCTTCCCAGTTGGGGAGGGGGCTCATAGGCTGCAGGCTTGCCCAGGCCCTTCGTCCCTTCCTTAGGCTGCTGGGGCGAGAATGACGAAGCCATCAACTTCGAGCAGCGCTACCAGCCGGATCTGATCAGGGTGCAGAAGAGGAGAGAGATGGAGACTGAGATCCGGCTCCAGGTGGGCAGCAGGGGGGGGGAGGCCAGGCTGGACATTGGTTGGGCAGCAGCTGGAGAGGCATCATTGGGGCGGAGAGGGAGAGAGAAGGAAAGAGAGGAGAGTTTGAGGAGAGACAGGGGGAGGGAAAGAGGAGGGAGAGGGAAAGAGAGGGAGAGGAGAAAGAGAGGGAGAGAAGGAGAAAGAGGGAGAAGTGGAGGAAGAGAGGAAGAGAGGAGAGGAGAAATAGAGAGAGAGAGATGAGAAAGAGAAGGAGAGAGAAGAGAGGGGGAGAGGGGGGGAGAGAAAGAAGGAGACAGAAAGGAGGGAGAGAGGGAGAGAGATGCCAACTTCCTGTCTTTCCCCCCAGGTGGACGAACTAATGCGGGAGGAGCTTCGGCACCTGCGTCTGGCAATTGACCAGGAGGAGACAAGGACTCAGAAGGGCCCCAAGAAGGGCCCCAAGGTCAGGTCAGGGGGAGCGTGGGGGAGGGGGGACCCCAAAGCCCATCCACCACCCTTGGTTGATAGAAAACGTTCCCTTTCTCGAAGCAGACAAAGAAAGGAAAGAAAGAGAAGGACCTGACGCCAGAGAGGTACTCTTCCCCTCTCCTGCCCCAAAGATTTCCTGAAAGGCCTGGGACGGCATGTTTGTGTGTGGGGGGGGGAGCACCCTGCATCATCCCGCAGCCTGTCTTTCACGCCACTCGATCTGCAGCTTGTCATCATCCCCCTCCAAGAAAAGGGTCC
This sequence comes from Ahaetulla prasina, assembly GCF_028640845.1. Taxonomy (NCBI): domain Eukaryota; kingdom Metazoa; phylum Chordata; class Lepidosauria; order Squamata; family Colubridae; genus Ahaetulla; species Ahaetulla prasina. Next base: position 150,741,025 of record NC_080542.1, on the reverse strand, counting down.
TGGGCCATCCATTAGGACTCCAGCCAGGCTGCCCCACGCCAAGAATGTGTAAAGATTCGGCTTCTCGCCTCACCGGATAACATTCTGCGCCTCTGATGGAGCACCGTGTCATCTCCCAGCCCATGGGGCATAATAGCTTTCTCAGAAAATGGGTTTTTGATGCTTTTGCCACAGAAAAATAATAGGGCTGACCCCCTCCACGGCACCCCTTCCTCTCTGCTGTGCCCTGAAACCTGCAACATTTGGAAACTTCGGATCGTTTTACGAAGACATTTTTAAAGTGCCAAATGCAGAACAGATCGTGGGGAGACCTCAGGGGGGCAGGGGGTTATCTCCTATCTTAGGATCACTTATCTTTCTTGCTAACCCTTTCCCCAGAGATCTTCACAGAGACCTCCTCTCCACATACGACAGGATTTAGCAAACTCCTCCTTCTGTGGTTGAAGAGATACACTTGTGAACCTGGATCTGGGCATGGGGGGGAGGGGGCAGCATGTAGGCACCACTACAATGGAGGAGAACCAGCCATGTGTTGTTGCCTGCCAGCGGATCTGACATCCGATTGGGACAGTGAGGAGGTTGGGAGGAACATGGGCCAGTCCTGGAGTCTGGGGAAGGCTCTGATGAGGGCTCTGTGTCAGAGGCAGAGAGGGGGCCAGGGCCGTCTGACACTTGTCAGCTGCCTTCAGAATTGGACATCAGTGAGGCAGAAGAACAGCTGGATCCTGTTCCCAGTCTGCACATGCACAGAGCTGCCAGGAGAAGGGAACAACTAAGGAACAAGGGTCGATTCAGGAGTAAAGCCACAGGTGGACGGTGAATGGCCCCTGCCATAGGGAATAAAGAGGAGCGAAGGGGAGGGGAGTTTGCAGGAGACAATTAGCTCATTTGGGTGAAGAGCTGTTCCTGTCTTCTTGCCAAGTATTGTTAGTTACAGTGTGGAGTCTGAAAGATATCAGCCTGGCCGCTCTCCAAGCCTGATAAAAGTTGGTAATTGTGAACTATCTTGAAAGGCTGTGGGAGAGGAAAGACTTTGCTGGAGAGGAATTCACTGTTAATTAAATAAAAAGTTTTATTGGGATGAGGACCCAGCTTCGTGCTGCTGGGGGTGAGCAAGGTTCAGAAGAGACAAAACAAGACTCCGGTGATCAAAGCAACTCAGCAGAGAGGATCCAAAATTCTGGGAAGTGGGGTAGCAGCTTAGGAAACACCCCCCCCCCATGCATGCAAAGAAGCTAAAAGGGGTGCAGACAGAAAATGGGACTCGGGGCTTTAGTTCCCCAGCAAGGAGCTGATTTCTGCAAAGAGGAAAACCAGGAAAAGCCCCAGAGTCATTGAAGCAGCCAGGTCCTTGGAAGGGAAGCTCCGACCAAAAAGCATTTCTACAACAGGAGGAAGAGGAAGGAGACAGAAGGTTTGCAGGAAGGGAGGCCAGGACTGGGGAGAGGATAAAGCTCCCCAACTCCCCCTCTGCTCCTGCCCCCTCCCACAAAGGAGCTGGGTTCGAGGGGACTTAAGGCAGGGATGAAATGCTCTGAGGTCTGCTACTGGTTCGCTTTGCTACTGGTTTGCTGCGCACGCGCATGCACGGTGCATGCCAAATTCGCTCTTCACACACATGCGCACTGCAGATGCTACCATGGAGTGCTGAAAAGGAGGCTTAAGAAGCCTTCTCTAAGATTAATAGAACAGCGGGGGTGGGGGGGGAGGGAATAGTTGTGCTGCGCAACTTAGATTCGATAGAAAGCAGGAATATAAATTGCGCGGCACAGCTGATTGTCAGAAATATCAGTTTGTCCGAACTGGTAGCATTTTTTACTACTGGATTGCCTGAATCGGTAGCTTTTATTATTATTGGTTCAGGCGAACCGGTGCGAACCAGTAGCAGTTCACCCCCTGGACTTAAGAAGGAGAGATGGGTGGGGAGGTCATGGCTACCAGGACTGAGTCTCCCATCTGAAGAAGCTTCCTGATGCTACCTTGGAGCCCCTTTGGGCAGTTTTGGAGGTCCCACGGAGGACAAGAGATGCCACCAGGGGCCTGGAGAAGGCCTTTGGCCTTCAAAAAAGGAGGGGGAAAAGGGGGCCTGGGCAACCCCGGGACCTGGCAGGAGTCCAGAGCAGCTTCTCACGCCCCTGCAAAGGAGAGGAACCTTGAGCGAGGAAGCGGTGACTTGGCAGGAGCCTTCCCGGGTGTCCCCCCCCCCCACTTCTTTTCAACAGAGTAAGACCCATCAGCAAAGGTCTCTTCAGGTCCGGAAGGCTGGCAGGAGGGGGAGGAGAAGGAGCCCATTTCAGCTGCAAGGAAGCAGGTTTGATGCTGGAAAACATCCCTGGCGGTCACCCATGAAATAGGCTTCCCTGGCAGTGCTGGGTCTCCTGGGCCAGAGGTGAGCAAGAGGCTGGGTGGCTCATCACGGAGGCCGGACGGTTCTGTAGAAAGAGCAGGGGTGAAGGCAGCGGTGTCTGAAAACAGCTTCTCTGCAGTCAGCCAGAATTACAACGAGAGCAACGGAAGCACTAAAGTGGGGCCCACATGGAAATCTTGGGCACCATGGACCACGTGTGAATCGCTTCTCACACTAGGGACCAAAAAGACCCCGAGGAGGCATTCTGGCCGTGACTGTTCTGAAATGGGAATTGGTTGACCTCAGGATGGGATGGTTGTTGGCCCAGAGATTTCTCCTAAAGGACATCGTTCTCAAACAGCAATTTTGCATTATGTGTTCTTGTTCCTACAAAAGTGTGGACTGTTTACATTAATTTTAAGTAACAAATAATTGCTATGGTTGTGTGATCTTATTCCCCAAATACTTGCCTTGTGTGGAAGGGATTTGGGTGGATGGCCCCTCTGGAGCCTCCCCCACATCTTTCCCCACTGTCTGGGATTGCAAAGGTTTCAGGTACCCACCCTAGCAAGCCCAGCAGTCCTCTGATACCCTCTGAAGCTTCCAGTTGCCTCCGTTCAGAGCCTCTGCTTGCCCCACTCCCCATCAGCTCCAGGGGTTCTTTGCTGGGCTGAGTGTGGGGATCCCCTTGCTTAGGCCCTTTCTTCACCCTGGGGGCCTTCCCTGGGGGTAGTCTGAGGCTGCAGCAGCACCCAAGGGGCCCTCTTGTTTCTCCTCCAGGACCATTGATTCTCTTTACGAAGAACTGGTGTTCCAGGGCATTATTAAGAAGTCCTCGAAGGTGCAGCTGGCCGATTACTCAGGTCAGTGGCCATCCCGATCCCTCTCCTGCTCAGAAGCCTCCCACCCAGTGGTTGAGAACCTTGCCAGGAAGCAGGCCATAAAGTTCTCTCGCTCTGTGGCTGACACAAAAGCAGAGGCTATGGAACATGGGTGGCACGGCCACGTTCCCCTCATTTCTCATCCTCGGTCTGGTTCAGCTGCCCCCTGGGGGTTGGGGGTCCATGGGGGCTTCCCTGATGCCCCTCATGCAGAAGCTGGAATGCCTCTTGGGCAGATGTACCACTGGCCGATGCCTCGCTGGAGATGCCCCTCCCGTTGCTGGTCCCAGATGTCTGCCTGCTGAGGCTATTTGGGAGGCTTGGTTCTGATATTTGGGGGTACTGGTTGTCCATCAAGCACACTTCCATGGTGGTGTCTGCTTCAGGTGTCCTTGTAAACTTCCACTCTTTGTCTCACCACTCAGCAGCCAGAATGCCGCTGTCACCCAAACAGGAACTGGAGCTCAGATGGTAGAGAAGTTTTCTTCATCCTGTGTCCCCACCCCCACCCCCCGTGGAGCCACCTGGGCTTAGCTTCAAGTGCCAGCTGCAGCTCTGGCATGAGCCCCTTAAAGTGGGCATGAGGGCTCAGGCAGCCCCTTCATCCCGGGTAACAAATGGTCAAACTTATGCTGAACAATCCAGGTTAAGGTTTCTGGCTGTCCCAGCTTGCCCATTACCCTGAACCGTGGGAGGCAGTGAGTGGATAAACCCTGCCGTCCTTAGCCAGATCTAGCCCTCTGAAGGTGTGTGGGGGGAGGCTCTGTTGCAGAGGGTGGAGGCTCAAGGTCAGCCCAGGGCAGGGGGCTCCAGCAGGCCCATCTCAGCAGTCTTTTGCTTCAAGGAAAGGAAGGTGCCGGGACGGCTTCAACCAGCAGCCCTCCAGATGCAGCCTTTTCCTGGAGGGGTCCTGCAAAGGAAGAGCAGTGAGGAAGGACCCTTTGCCCGGTGCTTGGCATTGCTCCCAAATTCTTTCTGCCCTGGGTTTCAATTTCAATCCTTAGCCTCCTTAGCACGCATGTCTGTGAACGTCCCTCTCCTTTGTTGCTCTGCAGATACCTCGCTCATTCTGTGAAGTGCCGGGAGTCTGCATCCGGTGGCACAGAGAGTCAGTCATACTGGTCCAGAGTGACATTCCCCTGAACCTGAAACCTCTCCAGCCCCATTGGGAAGGCTGTCTCCCCCTGTGGAGGCAGCTTTGAGCCTGGGTCCCAGAAAGGGCCTGTGGGGTGCCCACATCCTCCCCATCACCCCTATCCCATCCTGTTGAGATTCAGTCCTGCACAGTTCCTATTGGCTACTAGCAGCTTAGCTGGCCCCCCTCGGTTGGGACCCCTGTCAGCCCTCAGTCCCCTGCGTTGGAGTCCTTCAAAAGAACCTCCAGACGGCCTTCTGCACTCAGCTTTGGCTTTCCCCTGCAGGGGACTTCTGCTACCTGGGAACTTTCTTGCGCCAGAAGGACATTGAGCCCGTTCCCTCCATGCTAGACGTCAGGCAGAACATTGTCCTCTATGCTATCCTTCCTCTGGGTAAGCCAGCAGCCTTCCCTCCAGCCTTAGGGGCTGCCTGGGGTCAGCCTGGTGCCTTTGGGCCCCTGGAATTATTGAGTCTGTCATTTGCACCTCTATAACTGTCTGGTTCGGTTCTGCAACCCAACAAGAAAAACACAGACTTCAGAGGATAATTAGAACTGCAGAAAAAATAATTGCTACCAACCTGCCTTCCATTGAGGACCTGTATACTGCACGAATCAAGAAGAGGGCCGTGAAAATATTTGCAGATCCCTCACATCCTGGACATAAACTGTTTCAACTCCTACCCTCAAAACGACGCTATAGAGCACTGCACACCAGAACAACTAGACACAAGAACAGTTTTTTCCCGAAGGCCATCACTCTGCTAAACAAATCATTCCCTCAACACTGTCAGACTATTTACTGAATCTGCACTACTATTACTATTAAGTTTCATAGTTCCCATCACCAATCTCTTTCCACTTATGACTGTATGACTATAACTTGTTGCTGGCAATCCTTATGATTTATATTGATATATTGACCATCAATTGTGTTGTAAATGTTGTACCTTGATGAACGTATCTTTTCTTTTATGTACACTGAGAGCATATGCACCAAGACAAATTCCTTGTGTGTCCAATCACACATGGCCAATAAAATTCTATTCTATTCTATTCTATTCTGTCCTACTCCAACCTTCCTCTCTCTCCCTCCCCCTTCACCAGGTTCCCAGACAATGCATGAATTGGCACCCCAGGTGAGGTCCATCCTCCTGGCCGGCCCGCCAGGCACAGGGAAGAAGATGCTGGTCCACGCTGTCTGCACTGAAACTGGGGCCAACCTTTTCGATCTTTCGCCAGACAACCTGGCCGGCAAGTATCCGGGCAAGGCTGGCCTCCAGATGCTCATCCACCTGGTGTTCAAGGTAAAGAGCCAGAGGCGGCTTGCAGGGAGAAGCTGAAGCCCCTAGTGAGCAGCGGGGAAATGCCCTTTGCCAAGGGGGGAGGGGGAAGGAGGTCTCCCCTCTTTTCTCTTCTGGAGAGGCTGGCTGGGGAAGAGCAGCTGGAGGGCCCAGAGCCTCTATGGTTCCAGTCTGCCTTTCCCCATCCCACCACCCACACTCTGAATTCTGGGACAGTCTGGAGGGAGCAAGCAAGGCAGAGCCATTGCCCCTGGCCGGACAAGCCAGCCTGCCTTCCTTCCTTCCTTCCTTCCTTCCTTCCTTCCTTCCTTCCTTCCTTCCTTCCTTCCTTCCTTCCTTCCTTCTTTCCTCCCTCCCTCCCTCCCTCCCCCACTTTCTCCCTCTTTTCTTCCTTTCCTTCCTTCTTTCTGCCTTTCCCCATTCTGCAGCCTCCTCCAGAGAGAGGAAAGAGAGGGAGGGAGGGGTCTTCTTTCCAACTTGACTCCTGCTTCTTCAGACTTCCTCCCTCACCCTTCCGGAGCACAGGTGGCCCGCGTTTTGCAGCCCTCCGTGATCTGGGTCGGGGGTGCGGAGAAGATGTTTTATAAGAAGATCCCCAAAGAGGAGAAGGACGTAAGTAGGGCCAGAGTGGGGGGGGGGCTTGCCTCTTCCAGTGATGTCTGGGGTCTTCTGCTCGAGCAGGGGGCTGAATGTGATGACCTCCAAGGTCCCTTCCAAGTCTATTCTATTCAAATTCTATTGATTTTCCTCTGGGTGCCCAAGAGGCCCTTGGCTGGCAGCTGGCAGAGGGTCGGGCTCAGAAATGCCAGTTCCCAACCCCCTCCTGGCTGAATCTGGTCCTGGTACTCCTGGCTGGATCCTGATCTGGGGGGGGGCTGTCTCCTGCCCACAGTTGGATCCCAAACGGCTGAAGAGGGACTTGCCCAGAGCCCTGAAGCTGCTGAAAGCCGAGGACCGTGTGCTGCTCATGGGTACCACCAGCAGACCATACCTGGCCGACCCCAAGGCCATCGGCAAGGCCTATGAGAGGCTCCTGCTCATTCCCCAGCCTGACTACGCTGCTCGCTATGGTGAGGGAGGGAGAAGGGGCCACTCCTCTGCTGGGGTGTATGTGTGGCCGGGGAGACCCCTTCGGAAAGGGACAGGAGAGGGGCTGCACTGCAGGGTGCGTGGGAGAGGCCTCCTGCCTGCCTCCTCTTCTCCCTTCTAGCACTGATGATGTTACTTAGATGGGTCATGAAACATCTGTAAGAAAACCACTTGGCTCAGAGAGCATCCAGGTCCTCCTCCTCCTCCTCCTGCAGAAGCCTCCCCAGGACCCCGGTGCTTGGGAGACCGCAGCATTGCCCCCCCCCTTCATCCCCGCCTCCCCTCTCCCTCCACAGTTACGTGGCAGTGGCTGATCCAGAGGCACGGCGGGGAGGTCAGCAGCAGCCTCGACCTGAGCGCCCTGGCGAAGGTGTCAGATGGCTACAGCCAAGCCAGCCTGGAGCAGGCCGTGAAGCTGGTGTTGACCGAGCGGCGCCTCATGCAACTGCCCAAGAAGCCCCTCTTGGCCGCAGAGCTACTGCAGATGCTGGGCAGGACGGACCCCATCTACCCCGAGGAGTTGGGACTGTTGCAGGTACCCCCTCCCTTCCCCCTCCGTGGGCCTTTCCTAAAGGGAAGCGTTATCTGGGGGGCCTGTTAGAGTGCAGCATTGCAAGCTGATTCTGCCAACAGCTGGCAGTTCGATCTCCACCGGCTCAAGGTCGACTTAGCCTTCCATCCTTCCGGGGTTGGCAAAATGAGGACCCAGATGGAGCTCTTTGGAACTTCTTCTGCCTGGTCCTCTTTGTGCCCCGCTTCACCCCACTTTTGGAGGGGGTCACTGTCGCCTTCCTTCTTTCTCCACCAGCCTCTCCTCTCAGAGCAAAAGTCAGGGTACAGGGGGCAGACCAGGGGTGCCTCACCCAGTTCACCTCTATAAAGCCAGCAGTGACAGCCTTTCCCCGTCCCCCCACAGGGCAGAGACGGCAGCGGGGAAGGCCAAGAGGGGCCCTTCCAGCCACCCAGTGAGTGAAGATGACTTTTGGTGTTTTCCAACAGGACTGGTATGTCAAAACTCCTCTGGGCAGAAGGAAGCTGGAGGAGGCAGAGAATGTCCCAGCGGCTGTGGGCCAGGAGAAGCCAGGGCAGAAGAAGTGAAGACCCCACCTGGCAGCCACATGGGCACAATCCTATGGAGGGCAAAGGGGTCTTTGCATTCATGTTACATTAAGAATGACCCTGGCATGATGCCCAGGACGAGGAACCCAGCCCGGCCTTTGTCCCTGCTGCTGTGGTGGTTTGTGGGGTGGGGAAGGGAAACCTCTTGGGGGAGTCCAAAATGCCAATGGCCTCACGGCCCTCTTGAGCTGAGGGGGCACGGAGGGTAGGTATGGGAAAAAAGGAATTGCTCTCCACATATGACACCCCACCCAAAATCCAGCGTTTCCCCCTTGTGGCTCGACTGTAAAGCCACCAAATCTCTTGGCCCCACTTGGATTTGGGTGAAAGTGGGGGAGAGTAGTTCATTCAGAAATGGGCAGGGGGAGGCAGCCTGCTAATTAAGGCCCCTGCTTGTTGTGACTCATAGCCCTTGATGGGGGTCACCTTCCTCCCAAGATCCAGGCAGACACAATGGAGCAGATCCTGTTTTGGTGGGGAGGGGGCTCTGAGGGAAGCGGCAGCAGTTAAGCAGCCAAGGGCAAAGGGAGTCCATAGACTGGATCCGGCCTCCCCACTTCCCGCCAGCCCCTCCACAGCTACTGGACAGGAGGCCTGGCTGGGGGGGGGGGATTCACAGCAGGATCCACTAACCCCTGCCAGTCTGCATGTGGGCAGGACCAGGACCCAGCTGCAGCAACCGTCCAGGATGGCTGGCAGGGGTGGGGGGAGGATCATCTGCGTGGGCCTCACAAGCAACCTTTGGGTGGGCCAAGAAAACCCTTCACTGGAGCCCCATCCAACCCTGAATCCAAGCCCCCTTCCCATTGGAACATCGGAAGCCTTTCTCCCCCCTGCCTGTCAGGACCCCAAGGGTGGAGGCCTTGGAAACCTGCCGAGCTCATATCCAAGCATTGCCCTCCACAGCTGCCCAGCCCGTGGGAAAAGGGTCCCGGGCAACAGTTTTCCCCTTGCACACGGTGCCATTGGCAACCCGGAAGGATCTGGCTGAGAAGGGTCTGTCTGGCGCTGCCAATTCTTGGCCGGGAGATTCAGGATTCAGGGCCTCTGTGGCTCAGACTGGTAAGACAGTCTGTTATTAAAACACAGCTGCCTGCAATTACTGCAGGTTCTAGTCCCACCAGGCCCAAGGTTGACTCAGCCTTTCATCCTTTATAAGGTAGGTAAAATGAGGACCCAGATTGTTGGGGGCAATAAGTTGATTTTGTATATAAATATACAAATAGGATGAAGACTATTGCTAACATAGTGTAAGCCGCCCTGAGTCTTTGGAGAAGGGCGGGATATAAATGCAAATTTTTTAAAAAAATTCTGCCTCTTGTGCCAGCGGAAGGCTCAATTAGCCCAAGGACTCTGGCCAGCTCCTCCTGGATGGCCCCCCCGCCCCCCTCCTCAGAAATGGCGTCCTGCACTTGAAGAGATGCCACCTCAGGGACCCGGAGTCCTGCCTTCCCAGTGGCTGTGCCCCTTTCTAGAGAATGCAGCCAGTGCTCTCTCCCAGCCCAAGGTCATCGTAACACCTGGCGTGACCTTCCAGACAGCAAGGGGTCTTTCTGCCCTGCCACAAGAGCCTCACCCCACCCCGAAAGCAAGCTGGGAGAGCCTGCTTGGGCAGCTTTTGCCCTGGCATATGGATGAGACCTCTGCCGTCTGCTCCCACAGGACTGGACATTGTTCCAGGAATGGCTGCATCGCTGGGCCTGGAGGAGACCCCAGAAATGTTGGACGAAGGACCAGCTGGTCAATTTCAGTGTGGTGAAGGGTGATATGACGGAGCTCCCCAAGGGTGCTGGACTCATCTGCATGGAATTTCCCTCTGCTTGTTTCCTTCTCTTTAAACCAGAGAGTTTTGAGGGAGGGGGACAATTTCCCAATGGTTTTTTGGGGAGTGGGAGAAATTTAGAGACTTTTCTAACTGAACTGACTTAATTGGATTTAGAGACTGCAGGGTCCTGAGTGGTGTAACACAAACTACAATTGAACAACATAAGGGGCAGGGAAATGTGGTTAGCCTCCCCTCCCTTCCCTCACAGGGCAGCTCTTGTCAGTTGCTCCACTGCATAAAAGAGAGAGAGAGAGAGATGAGCTTCAGGGGTGGATTCTACTTACCTTTACTACAGGTTTGCAACGGGGCCATGCACATCCTTCTGCGCTTGCGTAGAAGCTTCCTGTCAATGTCCAGATCACTGGGCGGAGCTTCCTGCCAGTTTTACTACCGATTCTTGCGAACTGGTCCGAATAGGGGGCAACCCACCAAAAACAGCAGGTCAAACTTTATTAGCAGCCCAAAAAACGACATCAGAAAAATGGGTAAGCCAGGCATGGAACCATTGCAAAGCCAATCCAGGCCAAGATGGGGCCCGTGGCTGCAGGTCCCTTCAGCAAAATATCCAACGGGAATCATCATCATCTTTTAACAACCTCATAAAATCCCTTGCATCGGGGTGGAGTCGGAGCAGCTGAATGGAGCTGAGTTTTTCCTGGCCGGTGGCCCTTCCTGTCGCCCGTGAGGAGTTTTGTTCAGCTGATATATCCTCATTGTGGCCAGAGAGAGAAAGATCTGCCTCTACCTAGGATCAAACTCGCAACCTCCTGATTGTGAGATGAGAACTTCACCTCTAGGCCACCACATCAAAAAATATCCAATGGGAATATTCTAGGAAAATGTGTCATTGACAAATGTTGATTATTATTATTATTATTATTTATTAAACTTTTATACCGCCCTTCTCCCGAAGGACTCAGGGCGGTGTACAGCCAAGATAAAAAACAATAAATATACAAAGTTAAAAATCAATTTAAAATACCTATTCAATAGTGGCCGAATTAAAACCGTCGAATTGACCAACCTAAAATACCCCATATAAAATTACAGAAAATATAAAAAATTTAAAATTTAGAAATTTAGAAATTTAAAAATCTAAAAAATCAGTCCAGTCCCGCTTGGATGAATAAATAAGTTTTTAATTCCCGACGAAAGGTCCGAAGGTCAGATATTTGGCGCAAACCGGGGGGAAGGTCGTTCCAGAGAGTGGGAGCTCCAACAGAAGGCTCTTCCTGGGGCCGCCAGCCGGCACTGCTTGGCGGACGGCACCCTGAGAAGACCCTCTCTGTGAGAGCGTACGGGTCGATGGGAGGCATAAGGTAACAGCAGGCAGTCCCGTAAGTACCCGGGCCCTAAGCCATGGAGCGCTTTAAAGGTGGTAACCAAAACCTTGAAGCGCACCCGAAAGACCACAGGCAGCCAGTGCACACTGCGCAGGAGTGGTGTTACCCGGGAGCAATGTGGTGCTCCCTCTATAACCCGCGCAGCTGCATTCTGGACTAGCTGAAGTCTCCGGGTGGACCTCAGAGGTAGCCCCATGTAGAGAGCATTGCAATAATCCAGGCGAGAAGTGACGAGAGCGTGAGTGACCGTGCATAAGGCATCCCGGTCCAGAAAGGGGCGCAACTGGCACACCAGGCGGACCTGGTGAAAAGCTCTCCTGGAGACGGCCGCCACATGGTCTTCAAACGACAGCCGTCCATCCAGGAGAACGCCCAGGTTGCGCACCCCTTCCGTCAGGGCCAATGCCCCCCCCCCACCAGTCAGCTGGGGGTGCAGCTGACTGTACCGAGATGCCGGCATCCACAGCCACTCCGTCTTGGATGGATTGAGTCTGAGTCTGTTTCTCCCCATCCAGACCCGTACGGCCTCCAAACAACGGGACAGCACTTCGACAGCTTCGCTGGGGTGGCCTGGGGTGGAAAAGTACAGCTGAGTATCATCAGCGTACAGATGATAACTCACCCCAAAGCCACTGATGACCTCGCCCAACGGCTTCATATAGATGTTGAACAGGAGAGGCGAGAGAATCGCCCCCTGCGGCACCCCACAAGTGAGGTGCCTCGGGGTCGATCTCTGCCCTCCTGTCAACACCGTCTGCGACCGGTCAGAGAGGTCGGAGGAGAACCACCGATAAACGGTGCCTCCCACTCCCAACCCCTCCAACCGGCGCAGCAAGATACCATGGTCGATAGTATCACAAGCCGATGAGAGATCTAACAGGACCAAGGCAGAGGAGCAACCCCTGTCCAGAGGTCATCCACCAACGCGACCGAAGCTGTCTCCGTGCTGTGCCCGGGCCGGAAGCCGGACTGGAACGGGTCTAGATAGACAGCTTCCTCCAGGTACTGAGGAAACTGCCACGCCACCACACTCTCTACAACCTTCGCAATAAAGCGAAGGTTGGAGACTGGACGGTAATTACCCAAAATAGCTGGGTCCAGGGAAGGCTTCTTGAGGAGGGGTCTCACCACCGCCTCTTTCAAGGCGGCGGGGAAGATCCCCTCCATCAAAGAAGCATTTATAATCCCCTGGAGCCAGCCTCGTGTCACCTCCTGTGTGGCCAGCACCAGCCAGGAGGGGCACGGGTCCAGTAAACATGTAGTGGCATGCAGCCTCCCCAGCAGCCTGTCCACGTCCTCGGGAGCCACAGAATCAAACTCATCCCAAACAACATCAACAAGACGCGCCTCAGTCATCTCACCCGGATCATCACAATCTTGGTCCAAAGTATCCCGAAGCTGAGCAATTTTATCGTATAGATAACCGTTAAACTCCTCGGCACGTCCCTGTAAGGGGTCATCCCGCTCCCCCTGGTGAAGGAGGGAACGGGTTACCCGAAACAGGGCGGCCGGGCGGTTATCTGCCGACGCAATGAGGAAGCGTAGGAGCACCTCGCCACCCTCAGTGCCACTAGGTAGGTCCTTGAAAAAGACCTAACTAGTGTCCGATCAGCGTCGGAACGGCTGGACCGCCAAACACTCTCTAGGCGTCTTCTCCGGCGTTTCATCTCTCTCAGCTCCTCAGAGAACCAGGGAGCTAATTGAGATCTGCGCCGGGTCAGAGGCCGCAAAGGCACGACACGGTCCAAAGCCCCAGCCGCGGCCTGTTCCCAGGCCACAACTAGTTCTTCAGTCGTGCCGTGGGCAAGATCCTCAGGAAACGGCCCAAGCTCCGTCTGGAACCTCTCAGGGTCCATCAGGCGCCTGGGACGGAACCAATGTATTGGTTCCGTCTCCCTGCGGTGGTGAGTAGCGGTCTGAAAGTCTAGGCGGAGGAGAAAATGATCTGACCATGACACCGGTAACGTCACTAAATCTCTTACTACCAGATCATTAAACCACTGTCCAGAGATATAAATCAGGTCCAGCGCGGATCCCCCCGTGTGGGTAGGGCCATCAGTTATTTGAACCAGGTCCAAGGCCGTCATGGAGGCCTGGAACTCCTGAACCACTGAAGACGACAAGCCGGCCGATGGCAGGTTGAAGTCCCCCATGACCAAAAGTCTGGGGATCTCCACCGCCACCCCGGCTAGCACCTCCAGCAGCTCAGGCAGGGCTGTAGTCACGTAGCAAGGAGCCAGGTACGCGATCAACAGACCCATCTGATTTTTATGGCCCCACTTCACAAGAAGGGATTCACAGCCGGCTATCTGAGGCACAGTGGACTCTCTCGGCTCCAGACCCTCTTTCATAACAACCGCCACCCCTCCACCCCTACCCTGGGCCCTCGGTTGATGGAATGCTCGGAAACCTGGAGGGCACAGTTCAACTAGGGGCACACCCCCTTCTGCGCCCAACCAGGTCTCCGTAATGCCCATAAAGTCCATGGATTCCCCCTGAATAAGGTCACAAATCAGGGGGGCTTTGTTAACCACGGACCGGGCATTACATAACATCAACCGGAGGCCCGGGCTCTGAGGATCCTGACCTACCGGGGAACGGGAAAAGACTGGGGGGCCGGAGCACGTGATCGCTTTTAAACAGCGAGCACGAGCTCCCAGAATGCGATATGGCCCCTTGCTTCCGCCATATCTGCCCCTCCCACTTACCGTACAGATGGAACCAACATGCTGTAGGGCAGAGTTCCCAAACTTTCCTGGCTGGTGGCCCAGAGCAGGAAGGGGAGGAGGAGGGAAAGGGTGGATAGTTTTGCGAGAGAGGCAGGTGTTTGTATGCGTGCTGGGTACGTACATGCCTGTCAGGTGAGTGGGGTCACGAATGCCCATCACGCTGGCATTGGGCCCCGTTGCCCACAAAACTTGCACGAGTGGGGCCGTGAGCCACTTGCATGGCCCAGTTTGCACCAAGGCCGTGGCCCAGTAGTGGGCTGTGGCACACAGGTTGGAGACCCCTCCTCTAGTGGACTCTGCGCTGAACAGCGGATGCATTAGCAGGAGGCCTGGTGGCGCAGTGGTTAGAGTGCAGCCTATTGCCAGGAGTTCAATCCTGATCGGCTCAGAGTTGACCCAGCCTTCTGTCCTTCCAAGGTCAATAAAATGAGGACCCAGATGAATAGCACAATAGAATAGAATAGAACAGAAGCTGGAAGGGACCTTAAAGTGTTTTAATTTTTGTGCAATTGTGTTTTTATCTGGCTATAAACCTCCCTGAGTCCTTTGGGAGAAGGGCGGTACATAAATTTAATAAATAAATAAATAAAAAATTAGAGGTTTTCTAGTCCAGCCGCCCTGCTGAAGCAGAAGAAGCTATACCATCTCAGACAAGTAACTATTTAGATTGTTGGGGACAAGAGGCTGACTCTGTAAACCACTCAGAGCGGGCTGTAAAGCACTGCGAAGCAGTGTTTAAGTCTAAGGTTAACAGTAACAGATTTGGAAGGGACCTTGAAGGTCATCTAGTCCAACTCCCTGTTGACACAGGAGACCTGTACTCAAGATTCGAACAGCCGAACTGCTGCCTTTTCTGATCGACAAGCTCAGCGTCTTAACCACTGAGCCACCTAGTCAGGCATGCCATGGCTATTGTCTTAGGTACCTCCCAATTTCGGTTGTGTAATCCACGAGATCGAATCAGGCCTTTGCTTTCAAGGCACTTACAAATCCATTTGTGAGCTGAGTTAGAATCTTCCCAGGTGTTGATAACAGATCCTCAGGGACGGTGGCCTGCAGGGGTCCCCCCCCCCAGGCTGATTAGAAGGCCCTCTGCACATGCCTGGAAGCGCTTGTGATTTCCCATGCTCTCCACTTGTCAGTTGAGCTCCACAGAGTAAGAGATCAACAGAGATGGAAGGGACCTTGTAGGGTGTCAAACTCCATTTCATTGAGGACCGTATTATGGTTGTATTTGACATCGGGGGTGTGTGTGTGGCCAGCTCGAAGACACTATTGTTGGGGGCACTTATGGTGGCCAAGTGCTAAGGCAGGACTTCCCTCAGACCCTCCCTCTTCCCCTCTAATTATTATCTCCTTCCTTCCTTTCTTCTTTTTCCTTCTTCTTCCTTTCTTCTTCCTTTGCCTCTCACCTTATTTTTCCTTCCTTGCTCTCTTCCCATCTTCTTTTTCTTTGTCTTCCCTCTTTCCCTTCCTGTCCCTTCTTTTTTTTTTTCATAAAAAAGTTTTATTTTTACAATCATGTCAAACAACTCATCCAATGTACAGTTATATACAATTAGTCGGGCTTGCCCAGTCACCACCCCCCTTTTTAACACTCTTCCCTCTTCTACCTTCTTTTACTTTCCAGACCTTCCTCTCCTTCTCTTATCTACATCCTCTCCTCCCTCCACCCTACACCTTCCTTCTCCCTCTTCTACCCCTCTTCCTTCCTCTTCTCCTCTTTCCTACCTCCTACTCTCTCTTTTCTCCCTCCCCACCGTTCTAAAATGGTAACTGGGCAGACCCGACCCTACATTAATTATATTTATACATCTTCAATAATCCCTGTACATTAACCATCACTCCATCTCTAGCCTCAACCCCCCAATTCCCCTCCCCCTTACCCCCCACCCCGACTTCCCAGAACAAAATGCAGGGTATCAAAACTAACAATCATAATCTAAAATAATTCCTAAATTATAATCTCTAGTCACTCCACACTTAATCACACTCTCAATTCCCCTCTCCTTCAGAAATATATCTAATACAAAATATTTCCTAAATTTACTCATATGCTATTCGATATTTTTTTATCTGATACTTATTTTGAATATAATCAATCCACATTTTCCATTCTAAAATATATTTTTCTTGTGTATAGTCTTTCAAGTAAGCAGAGATTTTTGCCATTTCTGCCAGATTTGATACTTTGAGTGTCCATTCTTCAATTGTAGGTAATTCTTCTTTCTTCCAATATTGAGCAATCAAAAGTCTTGCGGCTGTTATTAAGTTCAAAATCAATTTAGTCTCTATAGCTGTACAATCCATAATTATTCCTAGTAGAAAGAACTGCGGGGTAAACTTAATCTTCTTTTCAAAATATTCTGCATGATCCACCATACTTTAATCCAAAATGCTTTAACTTTTTACAAGTCCACCATATATGGTAATAAGTGGCATCTTCACAATCGCATCTCCAACATTTAGCCTGTACATTAGGATACATACATGACAACTTTTGGGGTCTAAATGCCATCTATAAAACATCTTATAAAAATTTTCTCTCATATTTTGCGCTTGTGTAAATTTAACATTCCTCACCCAAATTCTTTCCCAAGTTTCCAACATTATTGGTTGCTGAAAATTTTGTGCCCACTTAATCATACAATCCTTAACCAATTCAGTCTCTGAGTCTATTTCTACTAATACATTATACAACCTCTTAATATGCTGTTGGCCTTGATCTCTCATTTGTTTTAACAAATTATCCTCAGTTTGCTTAACACCTATTTTTTGATCTAATTTCCATCTAGCTTGTAATTGTCCATATTGGAACCATGTATAATTTTTCCCTTCTTCCCCCATCTTTTCTCTGGATTTTAATTGTAATTCCCCCTTTTCCATACAAAGAAGTTCTTTATAGGTAACTACCTCCATCTTTTGATATATATTTATATTTTCTATCATGTGTCTCAGGATTGCCCATATTGGAATCTTTCCATCTAATTTATATTGATATTTCCTCCAGACCCTCAATAATGCATTTCTAATTATATTATTTTTAAATATTTTATCTACTTTCTTATCATATAATAAATAGGCATGCCACCCATATAACAAACCATAACCTTCTATATTCAAAACTCTTTCCTCAGTTAAATTAATCCAGTCAGTAATTAATGATAAGACAACTGCTTCATAATACAATTTTAAGTTAGGCATTTTAAGACCCCCCCCTTTCCCTTGTATCCTGCATTCTATGTGCGTCACCCCTGCATTTGGTACATGATGGCATGGTGGGTCCGGTAGCTCCATTTTTTGCTCTCCTCAGGCTCCAGAGCCTTTCTAGGAGCCTGGGGAGGGCAAAAATGGCTTTCCCCACCCCCCAGGCTCTCCGGAGGCAGGAAACAGCCTGTTTCCCTACTTCTGAGTGGCCCAGAAGGCCCGAAAATCAGCTCAGTTCATGTGTCCACTGATATGGCTCTGCATATCACCTGTGACATCGCCATCATAGCTCTACACCATTTCTGAAAGATGGCAGCCCAGTCTCTTCTTGAAAGCCTCCAGCAATGAAGCTCCCACAACTTCTGAAGGGCAACTTCTGTTCCACGGGCGCGTTGCTCTCACTCTCAGATTTCCAGAGGGCCAGACTTGGCACACAAATGGAATATATTTTGGGAAGCTATGACCCACCGGCAGATGATCTAATTGTGGCTGCCAAAAAAATAAAAAGCTATTTATAGGGGCTGCATCAGGAGCAAAGAGAAGCTTCACTCAGCCACTGCTTGTTGGAGGCTGCCGTTCCTCCAGGAGGGCCATGGCACGCTGCCCCTCCTTCTCCAGCCCTTCCATGAAGGCCTTCCAGGAGCTGCGGGAGGAGCCAAGGCTTGGCAGGGGGGAGGGCTCTGAGATGGCCAGGACCCTGCAGAGCAGGAGAGCGCACGAGGATCCCTTGGAGTGCCGGGACCCTGTGGTGCAGAATGCCCTTTACACGGGGAACCTGGCTGAGGTGCAGCGACACTTCTCCCAACGGTCTGCAGTCAACCTGCTCATCCACGCCGAGGGTCAGGATCTGCGCTGGACCAGTCAGAAATGGGGTAAGATTCCTAAGAAGGGGCGTGCATGAGAACACAAAAGTGCCTACTGTTCCTGTCCTATTGTTCCCTTTCATTATATCAAATTAATACTTTTGCTTATATATATAGACGTATTTTAGCCTATATTTTATATTTTATACATATTTTAGCCTATATATAAGTTTATATGATGTGTTGTTGTTTTTATGTCAATGTTTGCGTATACTGTTGTGACAAAAAAAAAAAGAGCAAGAGGGTAGCTTGGAGACCTCAGGGGTGCTGGTGCTGCCCCCCTGCAGGGCGCGATGCTGAACTGGCTACTAACTGGATGGAGTATCCAGGGGGCCCGACTGAAATCTGT